>NC_088243.1:67430037-67582537 GCF_036934945.1 Oncorhynchus masou masou | reverse complement strand
ACCAAACATCCATACATGCCAATTCAAGATGGAGGATACACACACTAAACTCATATCTGTTGAGGGCATATAAATAAATGGTATGACCATAAACTTATTGAAACTGAGCACCCTGGAGCAAATATACAAAGTTAGCTTTCCCAGTATACATCAGCAAGTATCATTCATACACAAAGGGATGCGGTGGGGAACAGCAACACATTGACGCCACAGCTTATCTTTCCTGACTCAACACGACTGGGGGAGTGGATATGTAGGAGGAGGGTTGATGACAAATCTCCCAGAATTCATGTGACTGACTGTCCCCTCTCTGGTGCAAAGTGGGAGCCTGCTTAACATAATCTGCTGCACTCACACCTCATTAAATCGCTATACGCCAATCAGTAATATGACTGGGCCTATGGTATTTCAGTCTGTTTAAGTATCATGCTGTATGTTGAGCCCACAAGCGCACAAGGACTTCAAGGCTTCCACGGGAAGTGAATCAAAGTGTAATTTCCTGAGATTAAGTTTGTAGGGATATCGTTAATGTATATTTTTATCTCGTTATTTTACAGGGTAAAATGATTGAGATTACATTGCCATTTTTTTATACAACAACCAGGGGAATAGTTAAAGGGGAGAGGAGGAGAGAGAGATGATTAGATGGCCATTGTAGTATGATTTGCCAGGTTGTTAAAACTGAGCCAGAAGATCAAATCAAATAATACTAGTAAATCACAGTGAGCCAGCCTAACAACGTACAATCAGGAGGCAGTTTGAGACCCACCTTGGCGAGATGTCACAGCCCTGTCTCATGAAGGCGCCGAGGGAGAACCAGAGACTGTTGAATATCCCAAACTCGTTGGTCGATTCATTAGTCTGGATCTGGCCATCCTCGTACTCCTCTGTGTGCCACTCGTATGGGCTGAATCGGCTGACCAGGAAGAGCACCACGCTCACACCGATGTAGGCAAACACGATGCACATCCAGATCTCGTAGGCCAGAGGGTCCAGGAAAGAGAAGACTCCAGGTTTAGACTTCTGGGGCTTCTTGATCATGATGGAGATCCCCAAGGACATGAAGGGCTTGGAGAAGTCAATGACTTCTTCTCGGACGAGGGTAATGGTCAACGGTGCCACGGCTATATCAGCTTTCTGGGTAAGAGAGGAGGAAGGAGCTTATTGTGCTAGCAAAACAGGATAAGGTTTAGTTGTGTTTAAAGGGAACTACTGGGAATGTTTCAATAGTTTGTATACAGCAGGTCATTGGATGTGATCAGTATTAGAAGATCCATGTATCTATTTTCTTACCCCATAGACAAGCTCTCCCACCATTCCATTCCAGATCTTGGTCTCAGCGTCTCGAGCTCCATATTTTCCATCCCCCACAATTTTCAGCTGGTATTTGAAGCCGCAGTGCTTGGCTATCTCAGCGGCCAAATCTACACAGTAGCCCTCGTATCTTTCATTGTCTAGAAAAAGGTCAGCGTTCTTCTTAAGCATTACATATGGGGCTTCCTGAGGGAGAAAATTATAAGCACTGTTCAGTCCAGTAGGGTTGCCTTTAGGCTTTACATCATGGTATACATGTGAGCTTTGTACAATGACAGAGGAATGAATAGTTTCACAAACTTAATGTTGTAACAGACTTAGAGCTCTATTCAATATGGAAAGCTGAAGCATTACAGATTCCGTGATAGAGATGTTAAAGTAATTTCCGATTGAGCCGACATAAGCAGCATTTACTGTGAATGAAGTCTCTGATAAAGCAGGAAGGTTGCCTTTAAATTTCAATCATGCTGTAAAGCTGAACTTTTGCAAATCTGAGTGAATAGAGCCCCTAGACAACTATGGGTTGGTTTGTGTATGTTGTACGGTGTCCATATTAGGACTGCCTCAGTGTGCTTAGTCCACTCCTGTACTCTCTGTTCACCCACGACTGTGTGGCCAAGCACGACTGAAATCAAATCAAATGTTATTACTCAGATGTGCTGAATACAACAGGTGTAGACCTTACAGTGAAACACATACTTACAAGCCCCTAACCAACAATGCAGTTGGAAAAAATATGGATAAGATTAAGAAATAAAAGTAACAAGTCATTAAAGAGCAGCAGTTAAATAACAATAGCGAGACTATATACAAGGTGTACCGGTACAGAGCCCATGTGCGAGGGCACCTGTTAGTTGAAGTACTCTGTACATGTAAGTAGAGTTGTTAAAGTGACTATCCATAGACGATTACAACAGAGAGTAGCTGCACTGTAGAAGAGGGGAAGGGGGGGGGTGCGTTACCTACATGTACAAATTACCTCGACTAAACTGTACCCCCGCACATATTGATTCAGTACCGGTAACCCCTGTATATAGCCTTGTTATTGTAATTTTTTTTTTTTACTTTTTTTTTTTTTTTTTTACTTTAGTATATTTAGTCCATTTTCTCTATTTCTTAAACTGCATTGTTGGTTAAGGCTTGTAAGTAAGCATTTCACGGTAACATCTACTGTTGTATACGATGCATGTGACAAATCCAATTTTATTTGATTTTATATGGACACTGTAATGTCGTAAATACATGATTCTATGGACTAGTAAAAATTGCTAAGTGAGAAACTAATCAAAGGAAATTATATCCAATTGGTGTGTGTTCATGAGTCAGTTAGTATGAATAGAGTCTATGATAAGTCATTACCAATATTGTGGTCACAATGACAGTTTTGTTTTCCATCCCTGTTGTGTCATTCGGGAACACGTCTGATTTTGTGACAGCCATTTTGTCAACTTCGTTCCAATATCCAATCTGTGGAGGAAATAATGAATAGTGAATGAACAATGCCATAAATGTCATGAGACAGTGTTGTTGTTTCACATGATGGGAAAGGACTGAAGCAACTACACAGTTATAAATTCTCTGTCATTTCTGCTCTCTGCAAAAAATGGTTGATTTCTGTAGGCCAATTCCATCCAATGTCATGTCTTTAGATCTTTGCTCTATTGGTTCAGTTCTGATGTGCTGTTGTCTTGTTCCATCACAGACAAACACATTAAAGACTGTCATATATTATACAACCTTGATCTATTAAGATTCTGACATGTTCTAGACATATTCAGAAACACTAGCATACCTTCACAGGACCATTATTTTTCAGCTCCATGATATTAACTGAGTAGTTGACTCGTTTGCCATGTTGATCGAACTGAATGTTCCCTGTGAGGCCATCCACACGAACCTAAAAGGACACAAAAGCACATCGTCAGAAATGCAAGACACCACAATTAAATACCTCTGTCATAGACAAAACCAATTCAGTTTCTCCACACAGATTTGGAATCAAATTGCGTTGTCTAAGCTCTAAAGCTGGAGGCTGACTATTGTGTGTGGGCAGACGATTGTCACTGTTAGCTCAGGGGAGAATGTGTTTGTGTGAGTTTGTGTGTGTGAGTGTGTATGTGTGTGTCCTTATACTTCAGTCTGTGTGTGTGTGTGTGTGTATGTGTGGTAGAGCCAGACAGCTGTTGCCACGGCAACCCCATGCTATCACCTGTTTGAGTGCGCGCTCGATCTCCACTCCCTGCGCCCAGGGCACAGCGGGGTTGGCCAGACAGTCGCCGTTGTTGCCCTTCCTGGCGATGTCAATGCGCTGCTTGTGCAGGTAGCGGAAGGCCTCCGTCATCACCTGCACTGAGTCGTAGGTCAACGCAGATGTGTACTGCAATAGAACAGAGGGGGATGGGTGTGTGATTTTTTGGGGGGATATGGGGACACAGGGGAGGGGGAGGAATAGATGGTGTGTGTGTGAGGGGGGTTGTGACGACTTGTTAGTGTGTGTGTCTGTGTGTGGGCATGCGGCTGTGTTCCTGGGTTTGCACGCGCACAGTATGAGTGAGTGAGTGAGAATGGGGAGGAACATTTTTAATCTGCAGACACCTCACAGCTCCCCGAAGACAGAAGAATGCTAGCTGAGTGCCACTCAACCGAACCCAATGTTATATCTACTCACCCTAATCTTACTGTCGGCACCAGGGTATTCCTTCTCCTCCAGAGCCTCCCAAATCTGGTCAAATTTGGACACCAACGGGTCATCAAAATCCACAATCTGGAAACCTGACACGTTGGCTCCGCCATATTGGATTTTGGAAAGGTCCCCATCCACAAAACCCTGAAATTAAAACAAAGAAATCAAATTAAGGAGATAAAATGGAAATGTTTGCCATCATACAAATCAAGAGCTTGGGACTAAGGTTCCATCTGCATTTTTGTTAAAATTGAGATATTGACATAACCTTGTTCTGTTCAATGGATTGAATGCTGTAATAACACAGAATAAAACCATGAATAATTATTGATGTTATTAAGTTCAAAAGATAAACATTTCTGACACAATCACACCAATGAGGGTTTGGAACTTTAAAGCCAATCATCTCAGAATCATCTTTTTGCAGATAGAACCTTATAGTCCCAAGCTATCGAAATGTCAACCCCCCCCCCCCCCCAAAAAAAAACAAAAAAACAGGAAAGTGATGATTTAATAGATTAAGCTAACTAATTGTGTAATACGTAGGGGGTTCAATTAGAAGACAATCACCCTGTGTTCTCAATGTCTTATCACGATGCTTTGAGCTTGATAAATTATTTTACAAATCACTTTGTTCTTCCTGAGATTACAATTCCACTGCTGGTTAAACAGAGTTGTGAAAACTTACCAAATTTGCAATGATGTAGTGGTAGCCTTTCACATGTCTGCCAATGGTGATGACCTGGGGACAACATCAGATAGGGAAACCGAACAGAAACCATAATGACGTGTAAACCAAACAAGACAGTCTCCAAGTAATCATATTCCAAATGGTACAGCAATCATGTTTGAGAATTAAAATTGTATACTTTCAGTGGAGTTATAACTCTATCTACCAAACACAAAAAAAAATCCATTGTCATATTTTAGTGTGGAGCGATTAGTGCTTTTTGAGGTCGATTCGGTTTCTGTTCGATTATCAAAAAATGATCACGGTTTACGATTTCGGTTTAGATATATCATTTTTTTTTACAATAAATGCACTATGTATTATGTGGATTGAATGCTGTAAAAACACAGAATAAAACAATGAATAAAAGTCCCTTGATGCCTATTACTGCTTATCATATATTAACCATCCATTATTCACATTACTTTACCTTAATAAAATGTTTGTTGTTGTGTATATTACATTAGTTATATTTGATAACTTTATTATTTCATTACAAGTCATCCTCTCATCATCTAGAGTTGCTGGCTATGCTGTATGACAAAATCACTATTTTAGTAGTTCCTTAAAGTAAATAAGGCATACTTTTACGACCGTTGAATACCAACTATCAATCACTTAGATCACGTCTTTTCCGGTAGGGATACCGCGCAAAGCAACTGCTCTCTATCCCTCTCGATCACGCTTTCTTCATCTCTTCTCTCCCTCTACACACCAGAGAGGAAGTGGCAAAGCGAGAGGTTTCACTCTCGCTAAAATCTGTCCAAAATGAGACCAATGCTTTTCTATGGCTTATTTTGGAACTGAGCTTGCTGCCGCCTGCTTTCCTTCTTTTGGAACAACATCTCCCATTGTTAAGGTGGAGACATGAGCATCTAGTCATTATATAGAGATCTCTGCCCACACCAACCGGACAAGTAGGCGCGCAATGGATTATGGTCTTTGTAGTTATTTACCACATTGTTTGCGCTAAATTATGTAGAATATTGTCCTGTTGGAAACTACAACTCCCTACTACATCGCACAATTCAGGCTGGATCTGATTTATCTCTGGAGAAACTGCTCATTGAGCTCACAGAGGAAAAAAACGAACGAAACGCAATTCTAATATTTGAACCGACGTCAGTAAATAATTGAACCGACATCGGTCAATTAGTTGTTAAAAAATTATTTCTGTTAAATGCTAAGCAATATCATATTTTCACATTATACCTGTAGCATGTACAATTGTTTTGATTAAAAGTCATAACCCACTGCCACCTGCCAGTGTTATCACTTGTCAGTACCGAAACTAAAACAGGAAGCCCATTTCAGTAACTACCTCAAAAGCCATTTTAGTGACTATCTCAAATGACACACCTGCAACTAATCCCACCACATGAGTAACACCTCCACTTAGAAATCCAGTTACATATCGAGATTTGAAGAATCATTTGAATAAAATGCATTTTAAGTGACTTGCTTTGGCAGAGTGTGACCAGGTTGGATTATTTTTCTCTCAGATAAAAGCTCTAGCATGCAACAGCAGGGTGAATATGGGCATTGGTTAAACACATGTCTGCTTGCATTAAATACTACTCAATGGACTATCCCAGGGTCTAGGGAAGGTTTAGAAATAACCTGTTCATGTGAATCTCTATGCTTTTTAATTCTATTGTTGTATTCTAAGCCTAAAATAGCCCTTTTCCTTGTGGGGACTGAGGAAATGTCCCCACTTGTATGCATATTCCTTGTTTTACTATCCTTGTGAGGACTTCTGGTCCCCACAAGGCTAGAAAGATCAAACACACAAGCACACGCCAACAACATCTCACTCACTGCATTACACATACTGAGCTTGTACCTGCTCCATAATGTCTCGGACTTTGTCCTGTTCACAGTCGAGGATGACCCGTCTCTCCTTCTTGTTCTCCAGGTCCTGGAAGAGGGAGCGATAGGCCTCATCTTTCCTCTCGTCCTTCAGGTTGCCCACGTTAATGGCCATCACCTGCCACTTCCTCTCCGCAGCCGTGTCCAGCACCACCTGCAGCGTGGTCAAACCTGGACAGACAACAGGGTCATGTTCATTCGTCATTAAAATGAAGAAAATGCTCTGAAACTGGGTGAGATGAGAAGGCACTATTTGAACTACTCCAATAAGAAATGCTTGTTTTTGTTTTCTGTCGCAAAATGTTTTGCTATGGTGTGTTCTAATGAACATGACCCATGAATGCAGTTCATTGTAGGGTTCATATCCATGCAAATAGATGGATATATGACATTAGAGGAGCCAACATCAACCAACATTTGTGGTGAAATGTAACACACAGTTCTACTACCACACTGTCTGGCTATAAGACCCACACAGTCCAGTTCATCATACTGTAAGAATTACTCCTGTGTACAGTTACCTCTGCCCCATTCTTTCTGTACAATTCTCTACAAAGAGTTGGCCAAGGCTTAAGTCAATTGTTACATCTACTCTAATGTTCCTATTCGACTTGTGTCCCACCCTGTTTAATGACGGTACAAGAGTAGTGTGCATTGATCTCAACCTCCATAGAGGGCAGTTGGAGCATGATTTGATATTAAAGGGGGTGAGCGTTTCATCCTAGATGGTGAATTATAGCTAATTGATTTGATACGACAGGGCAGCAGTGTTCATGAAGGTGAGATGTGGGGGGGGGGGGGGGGCGTTTTCCTCAGAACACATAAGTCATGATTACTGTAGGGTCATTATGACTCAGTTAAGGTTGACTGTTTCTCCGGTGCCCATTAAAGAAGATAATTGGAATTTGCTCTGATTTAAGCTCCGCTCACCATGCGCTGACGCGAGGCAACAAGAGAATCCCGGCTAATGGTCAATATTGTAAATTATTAGGCCTATGCATTGGGTAAAGTTTAAACATACTGTATTTTAGACAGCATCTTCACAGAGTGGAAATAATTTTGTTAATCTTTTGGGATGCAGGTTTATTGCATGTTCAGACTCAGCATTACATGTGAGAAGCATTTTCATACTTTTATGTCTTTAGGAAATATTTGTATCGACCTGGGATAGTCAGGAATCACCACACTATACAGTAGCTTTACTAAACTACTGCCACTTAAAAACTTCAACAGAGTGTTAATTAAGTTACATATTCACAAACCCTAAGCATCGTCAATAAACAGATTCCGACACTATATTGATACCATGAATGCTAGAGAAACCTGTTAGAATACCCTTCGGTTGGAACTGAACTCTTAGGACAGAAATCAATCGCCTTGAATAACGATTCAAAGCCAACAAAATGTAAATAAGTGACGTTTGCAATATTTCACAGTTGGGATACAAACATACAGTGGGGCAAAAAAGTATTTAGTCAGCCACCAATTGTACAAGTTCTCCCACTTAAAAAAAGGAGAGAGGCCTGTAATTTTCATCATAGGTACACTTCAACTATGACAGACAAAATGAGGGGAAAAAATCCAGAAAATAACATTGTAGGATTTTTTAAGAATTTATTTGCAAATTATGGTGGAAATTAAGTATTTGGTCACCTACAAACAAGCAAGATTTCTGGCTCTCACAAACCTGTAACTTCTTCTTTAAGAAGCTCCTCTGTCCTCCACTCGTTACCTGTATTAATGGCACCTGTTTGAACTTGTTATCAGTATAAAATACACCTGTCCACAACCTCAAACAGTCACACTCCAAACTCCACTATGGCCAAGACCAAAGAGCTGTCAAAGGACACCAGAAACAAAATTGTTGACCTGCACCAGGCTGGGAAGACTGAATCTGCAATAGGTCACAGGACGAATCCTGCAGTGCAAGACGTGTCCCCCTGCTTAAGCCAGTACATGTCCAGGTCCGTCTGAAGTTTGCCAGAGAGCATTTGGATGATCCAGAACATGATTGGGAGAATGTTATATGGTCAGATGAAACCAAATTATTACTTTTTGGTAAAACCTCAACTCGTCGTGTTTGGAGGACAAAGAATGCTCAGTTGCATCCAAAGAACACCATACCTACTGTGAAGCATGGGGGTGGAAACATCATGCTTTGGGGCTGTTTTTCTGCAAATGGACCAGGACGACTGACCCGTGTAAAGGAAAATGAATGGGGTCATGTATCATGAGATTTTGAGTGAAAACCTCCTTCCATCAGCAAGGGCATTGAAGATGGAACGTGGCTGGGTCTTTCAGCATGACAATGATCCCAAACACACCGCCCGGGCAACGAAGGAGTGGCCTCGTAAGAAGCATTTCAAGGTCCTGGAGTTGCCTAGCCAGTCTCCAGATCTCAAACCCATGGAAAATCTTTGGAGGGAGTTGAAAGTCTGTGTTGCCCAGCAACAGCCCCAAAACATCACTGCTCTAGAGGAGATCTGCATGGAGGAATGGGCCAAAATACCAGCAACAGTGTGTGAAAACCTTGTGAAGACTTACAGGAAATGTTTGACCTCTGTCATTACCAACAAAGGGTATATAACAAAGTATTGACATAAACTTTTGTTATTGACCAAATACTTATTCTCCACCATAATTTGCAAATAAATTCATTAAAAATCCTACAATGTGATTTTCTGGATTTTATTTCTCATTTTGTCTGTCATAGTTGATGTGTACCTAAGATGAAAATTACAGGCCTCTCATCTTTTTAAGTGGGAGAACTTGCACAATTGGTGGCTGACTAAATACTTTTTTGCCCCACTGTATTTCCAATAAAAATGTTGAGAAATTATGCAGAAAAATTGTTATAGACAAGATGATTGAATTCTATACTCACCGCATAGTTATATGCAAAGTATTGGGTCAATCATTATTGTGTTCATTGTGTTTTTCCCTTTGTTTCACATGACTGCCCCTCTACTGTCTACATAGTCCCACTGTGTTTATACCTTAGAGTATTAATTTCCTTCTTTCTCCTCAAACTCTGGCCTGTATTGTACTTTAGACACAGATCGCCCAAAACTACAGTATATCTACAGGTAACATACTCTAGGTGAAGTGAAAACACCATACCATACCAGTAATGAACTTTCCATGAAAAATATTCCTATCATTCCACATTGTGCCAGCCTAGTATGTATGCCATTCTTAATATCAACAAAAACATCACCAACCAAAAAAACAATAGACCAATGGGGTTTCTCCTTCATTTTCCATTTCCCAAACAGTTTGGGCGTCGAGACGGGCTGATTTCCCATGCAGCCTCCCTCCATCATGGCGGGTAGTGGATGGCTGACAGACGGGCTGTGGAGACAGCTAGCGCCTTGGGAGAGGAGGAGTGGTGAGGCTGAAGGATCGTCAGAGGCTGTCAGAGAAGCTGTCTCTCACCCACAGAGGGGGCAAAGGCTGAGAGAAGAGCCGAAACACACATACACGTCCAGAACATCTCCCTAGATTCTAATTCAAGATTCAATCCTTTGTAGATAGAATGAACCACACTTTGAGTTCAGTCAGAATATAGAACACTGTACTCAAGGTGTGAACCTATACTTGCATTACCTCTCTCTCTCTAGACTAAACCCCCCAATTCAATTGCATGCAGATAAAGGGAAAGTGCACTATGGGTTCATTCTGAGTGTTATACTAATTCTGTATCGGAGGTGTCACTCCTCATTGTTTCTCATCAACATGGTTTGGAAACATATAGTGTTATTGTTCAAACATACAATATAAGTTGTAATTGAGCTCGGTGCCAATCATATCCCATCCATTTGAACAATGATGAAATATGTTCTACAAAACATCTAACCTTAATTTAACCCCATAAAAAGGGTTAATGCCCCAAGCAACCATAGGGAGATATGAAACAAATTGCACTTAATGAGAAACCCGAATTTTACACAAAACTCTTATCTTTCATTGTGCAACACTGCAGAGCGAGGATTATCCCCAACTTTCAAAGAATGCCAGTTGAAGCTTAGTCAAAATATTCAAGGGGTGGACAAGATCTTGGTGGTCAAGCTGTGTAAATCATCATCAAAGTTAGTCTTACATCAAGTCAAATCTTTACAGCTGTTTCCCAGATCTAATCTAAATGGACCCCCATAGCCCCTCATCCGTGGACACTAGGAGATCTGAAGGGATTGGCTAGGTATAGGAAATATGGTACTTGCTTGACGTTTGCCTTTTGATTGATATCATTTTTGCAATATTGCTCCTATCCAACCCCTTCAGATCTACAGGAGGGGCTTGTCACGGCTGTTGAAGGAAGAACTGGACCAAGGTGTAGCGTGTTGACCAAGGTGAGCATACATACTTTTTATAGTAGATGTCGCCAACAAAACAAACTGTGAAGCTTAAGGCTATGTGCCATCAAACAAAGTCAACTTCCCACAAACACAGGTGGGTAAAAAGGGTACCTAAGTATGGTTCCCAATCAGAGACAGCGATAGACAGCTGTCCCTGATTGAGAACCATACCCGGCCAAAACATAGAAAATCATAGAAACACAAAACATATAATTCCCACCCCAACACACGCCCTGACCAAACCAAAATAGAGACATAAAAAGGATCTCTAAGGTCAGGGCGTGACAGGGCTCGGGAGGAAGGACTAGGGAGGAGGGGATAGGGTCCATTTGAAATTCTGGGAAAGACTCAAGACTTTTTAAAAGTGGCAGTCAATTATCAGGACAGCAATCAAGCTACCACTTTTCTTAATTGGATAATTAGCTAAGCACCCACTTTGAGCCAATCATTGATGTATCCAGTACAAACTCTTCCTGGTAGGAAGCATGAGACAGTAATAATAATTTGACTGACTGCATTACAAGTCTCTTGCGTGACTGTCAAGTTCATCAACATCAACATGTTAGCTGCATCTCCTCAATACCTTGGTACATTGTAGAATGGTATTGGGAGCCCATTTCATTTACATTGAACCCTTATTTCCCTAAGGGACTGAGAACACATTATTTACAGCAACGTAAATCTGCTCTTTCTTAAATGTCCCTCCAAATTCCATTGTAGCCTTGACAGTATCGCTTTCAAAGGACTATCGAGGAAGTCAGTAGAGGCGTAGGTTTAGTAACTAGACCCAATGTGCTGATGGGATTCATTATATCTAACGACAACACCCATTCACACACACAGACAGACAGACAGATGCAGGGAAGCACACAAACATGCACACAGACTCTAAAAACACACACACACACACACCAATCCACATACACCAATGAGCCACCACACCAGTGTACGCACTGCACATCGGTTGCCATGGGAATGAGTGTGGATCTATCTGACCTAATTAGGCAGAGCAATGTGATGAGGAAATATGCACAAAGGGCGAGCCAGAGAGAGCTCATCAACAAGGTACTAGCATTATAGCATTAGCATTCTCAATAAAACATTCCATTATACTTGTTTTATGTAGCTCACCCGAGCACAACATTCCACTACAACTAGCACTGTAGGATTAGCACATGCTAATTGGACCTTCTGAGACCATGGATATTCTCTTGAGCCCTATTCAATGCAGTCAATGCTATTACACACTCCACTGTAACCAGCCCTGTTTGAGAAAGCGAGAGCGAGAGAGAAAGTGCCAGACAGCACAGGTACCAACAGACCAGCACAACAACACCCCCTAAACCAGAGAGCTGAAAAGGGAGAGAGACGTGTCTGTACTCTGGACTGTGGTGACAAAACTCCAACAGGAGGGAGAGGAAAAACAGCCCAGCAGGAGGAAGGGGGGAGAGTGCTGAAGGAGGAGGTGAGAAAGCTGAGATGGGACAATAAACAACTCGTGAGTGAGCTGGCCATCCCCCCCAAAGAAGCCAACAGAACATCCCTCTTCAGACCCCGACCACAGCCAGGACAGACAAGACAGGACCCACTAACCCATTAGACCCCCCCCCCTCCTAGCAACCCCTGTCAGCCGCCCCCTTGATAGCCCTCTTGACATCCCCCCCCCCCACACCCACCGAGGACACAAAAAATCCAGATATTCTGCTCCTAATAGACTCAGATGGTTAGGCACCATGATGTAGCCAGAGGTCAGCTAGTTTCCGTCCTCCTCTGGGTATTTTGCACGCCCAATTTTTCAGTTTTTGATTTGTTAAAAAAGTCTGAAATATCCAATAAATGTCGTTCCACTTCATGATTGTGTCCCACTTGTTGTTGATTCTTCACAAAAAAATACAGTTTTATATCTTTATGTTTGAAGCCTGAAATGTGGCAAAAGGTCGCAAAGTTCAAGGGGGCCGAATACTTTCGCAAGGCACTGTACAAACACCCAGTTCAAACAGTGAAGGATGCTATGTTAACTAGAATGTTTTGGCTATGGCTATCCAACACTGGAACTCTTCTAAGTCAAAGTAAGCTTTTGGTTTTATAAATATTTTGCCACTGGGGCTCGCCGATGTAACTGCTAAATTGCTTGCTGTTGACTGTACACTACACTGCATGATTGTAGCAGGTTTACTAACGCTTTAGTTCTAGTATCTATGTTGACTATGATGTTAATATGGTGACAACGATGTAGGCTGTGTAGAGGTTAGTGGTTATGATATAAAAGTTTGGCTTAGAAAGTTTTTTTTCCTAGTCATAGACAGGAGATGTGTTGTGCACTGAAGTCCCAAGCAAAGGGAAAAGGTGAGAGGAGGAGAGAGTGTAGATGCGAGAAGGAATTAGACAATAATCAAAGGGATCATTCTGTTTGTCTGATTTGGACAGCCTCTATGACCAGGTACACCTCTACAAGATTTGCCAGGACCCTGAGATTCATAGCATTCAACCGCAGACCCAGTACCTCACACAGGAGCAACAGAATGATGAGCACCCCACCCAGACATGTAAGACTCCCTCCCAGAACCAAGTCTCCTTCCCAGACCCCCCAGACCTGCACCCAGAGGACCTACGCCCAGACCACAGCATCACCAGCCACACCCCCAACCAGTCGTCCCCCTCTAACCAACCCTGGCCACATCCTATGTAGCCCCCCCCTAAATTGCTAAATTGTTATTACTTCGCCTCTATGGCCTATTTATTGCCTTACCTCCTTACTTCATTTGCACACACTGTATACAGATTTTCTGTTGTGTTATTGACTGTATGTTTGTTTATCCCATGTGTAACTCTGTGTTGTTGTTTTTGCTTTGCTTTATCTTGGCTGAGATTAATAGCACAGAAATTGAGAAAATAAATGGAGAAAGTTCAGCACTGTTACTACTCTCCCTAGGACTGGCCATTCTGCAAAGATGACTGCAAGAGCACAGCGCAGAATTCTCAATGTTAAGAAGAATCCTAGAGTGTCAGCTAAAGACTTACAGAATCTCTGGAACATGCTAACATTTCTGTTGACAAGTCTATGATAAGTAAAATACCTAACAAGAATGATGTTCATTGGAGGACAACAAGGAAGAAGCCCCTGCTGTCCAAAAAAAACATTACTGCATGTCTGAAGTTTGCAAAAGTGCACCTGGATGTTCCACAGCGCTACTGGCAAAATATTCTGTGGACAGATGAAACTAGAGATGAGTTGTTTGGAAGGAACACACAACACTATGTGTGAAGATAAAAAGGCACAGCACATCAACATCAAAATCTCATCCCAACTGTAAAGTATGGTGGAGAGAGCATCATGGTTTGGGGCTGCTTTGCGGCTTTAGGGCCTGAACAGCTTGCTATCATCGATGGAAAAATGAATTCCCAAGTTTCTCAAGACATTTTGCAGGAGAATGTTAGGCTTTCTTTCCGCCATTTGAAGATCAACAACAGAATGGCTACAACAGAAGAAAACATGCCTTCTGGAGTGGCCCTGTCCTGACCTCTAACCCGATCGAGATGCTGTGGCATGACCTCAAGAAAGCAGTACACACCAGACATCCCAAGAATATTGCTGAACTGAAACAGTTTTGTAAAGAGGAATGGTCCAAAATTCCTCCTGACCGTTGTGCAGGTCTGATCCGCAACTACAGAAAACGTTTGTTATTGTTGCCAAAGGAGGGACTTATTAAATCCAAGGATTCACATACTTTTCCCACCCTGCACTGTGAATGTTTACACGGTGTGTTCAATAAAGACATGAAAACATATAATTGTTTGTGTGTTATTAGTTTAAGCAGACTGTGTTTGTCTATTGTTGTGACCTAGATGAAGATCAGATCAAATTTTATGACCAATTTATGCAGAAATCCAGGTATTTCCAAAGGGTTCACATACTTCTTCTTGCCACGGTATAATGCATCTTTTGGCAGTAGTACTGTAGACTACTGTACTTTATCACTGACCTCAACCCAGAGTCTCCCAGGGCATTTACAGTCAGCCAACCACTTTCAGACCACAGTAAAATCACAATCTATGTGAACAGAGCAAAACTCAACCATGAAGCATCAAAGCCAAAAAAACTGCATGCTGTTAAGAAATGCTATAAATGGAAGGGGGTAGTGTAGACGCATACCAAAAAACAATTGGCCAACAACAAATCCCTCCTAGACATTTCCCTGGACAAAAATGTTTCCCTGCAATAGTGAGGGTGTAAACGTAGCGGTTGGAAGCATGAACAGTATATTTGAACTATTAGCTAACATATGTAATAGAAGCAGAAAACAGAAAACCTAAGAAAATAAACAACATTGAGAAATGGTTTGATAAAGAATTCTAAAACCTTAGAAAGAAATTGAGAAACCTACCCAACCAAAAACACAGACCCAGAAAACCTTAGCTTACACCTTCACTATGTGGAAACACTAAAACAGAACAGAAATGCACCAAGAAAAAAGAAGGAACAGCAAATCAGAAAAAAAGCTCAATGTGATTGAATAATCCATAGAATCAAATCACTTTGTAGAACATTGGAACACATTAACAAACAACAATTCATGAAGAGTTACCTATCCAAAATGAAGGATGTATGGATAAACCCTTTCTCCAACCTTTTAGGCCATATAACAATGAACCAAGAACAAAAACATGATAATTTACTGAACAGAGTCAGTTATTAAAAACTTCCAGAACCCATTGGATTCTCCAGTTACATTGGATGAGCTACAGGACAATATACAAACCCTCCAACCCAAAAAGGCCTATGAGGTTAAAATATACAGACCACAAATTCAAACGGGCTATTTTTAAACTCTTAAATTTCATCATCAGCTCTGGGATCTTCCCCAATATTTGGAACCAAGGTCTGGTCATCCCAATCCAGAAGAGTGGAGACAACTTTGACACCAATAATTACCGTGGAATCTGTTTCAACATAAATATCTGAAAAATCCTCTACAGTATCATCAACAGCAGACTTCAACATTTCCTCAGTGAAAACGTGAGCAAATGTCAAATTGGCTTTTTACCAAAATACCGTGACAGATCACGTATACACCCTTTCACCCTTATTGACAAACAAATAAACCTTAACAAAACAAAGTCTTCTCGTGCTTTGCAGATTTCAAAAAGTATTTTGACTCAATTTTGCATGAGGGTCTGCTATACAAATGGGTGGAAATCAGTGTGGGAGAAAAAACAGATGACATTATAAAATCAATGTACACAAACAATAAGTGTGCAGTTAAAATTGGCAGTAAACACACAGATTTCTTTCCTCATGGCCGTGGGGTGAGACAACTTGAGCCCCACCCTCTTCAATATTTATATCAATGAATTGGCGAGGGCACTAGAACAATAGACAGGGATGCACCCGGCCTCACCTTACCGGACACGGAAATCAAATGTCTACTGTTTGCTGATGATCTGGTGCTATTATTCCCATTCAAGGGGGGCCTACAACAGCGTCTTGATAATCTGCACAGATTCTGTCAGACTCAGGCCCTGACATTGAATCACAGTAAGACAAAAATAATTGTGTTCCAAAAAAGGTCCAGTTTCCAGGACAGCACATCTGGCTAGACATTGTATCCCTTTAGCACACAAAATATTTTATCTACCTCAGCCTAAACATCAAAACCTCAGGTAAATTCCACAGGGCTGTGAACGATCTAAGAGACAAGCCAAGAAGGGCCTTCTATGCCATTAAAGGAACATAAAACTCAACATCCCAATTAGGGTCTGGCAAAAAAATGCTTCAGTGAGTTATAGAACCCATTGCCTCTATGGGTGTGAGGTCTTGGGTCCACTCATCAACCAAAGATTCACAAAATGGGACAAACACCCAATTGAGACCACATGCAGAATTCTGCAAAAATATACTTTGTGTTCCTGGTACAACCCCAAACAATGCATGCAGAGCAAAAATTTAGACTATACCCACTAGTTATCAAAATCCAGAAAAGAGCTGTTAAATTCTATAACCACTTGTAAGGAAGCGATGCCCACACATTCCACCACAACGCCCTCAAATACAGAGAGATTAACCTAGAGAAGAGTCCCTTCAGCCAACTGGTTCTGGGAGCCCCATGACAGCAACACAATTAGACTCAACCAAGTTATGATAAATCAAAAAGATACTGGTAAGAATCAACCAAAAAAACAGAGCAAATTGGAATGCTATCTGGCGCTAAACAAAGAGTATACAAAATTAAGAATTAAGAGTATGACTAGTCTCAGTGAGCATAGCCTTACTATTGAGAGAGGTTTCAAGAGAAGACACGATATGTGCTCACTGAGCTGCACTTCCAAACCTCCTTGCCAAATGTATGACCACATTAGAGACACATACTTCCTACAGATCACAGACCCACAAAGAATTTGAAAACAAACCCAACATTGATAAACTCCCATATCTGTTAGGTGAAACAATGTGCAATGTGCAATCACAGCAGAACAATTTGTGGCCCGTTGCCATGAGAATAGTGCAACCAGTGGAGCACAAACAAGATTGTAAATACCACCATATCTTCCCCCACTATTCATAGTACAACTATATGCACATTGCTAAAACACTATACACAGCTGATAATATAAGATAAAATGTCTATCTTTTTGAAACCTTATTGAGTGCAATGTTTACTGTACATTTTTTATTGTTGATATTGTTGTTAAATTTGTTTCTTCTCAGATTTGTTTAATGTTTATTTCACTTGCTTTGGCAATGTAAACATATGTTTCCCATGCCAATAAAGCCCCTTTGAATTTAATTGAGTGCGAGAGAGAGTGTAGAAAAGAGAGAGAAAGCGTGAGAGAGATTGAGAGAGGCAGACAATTAGAGAGTACAAGAAAGAGACAGGCAGACAGAGAGACATACAGAGAGAGAAATAGACAGAGAGATTGACAGAGTGAGATAGAGAGAAATAGAGAGAGACAGAGAGAGAGACAACATGTGGTATGTGGTTGTCCCGAGAGGAATGCAATAATTGTAAGTTGCTCTCGATAAGAGTGTCTGCTAAATGTCTAAAATTTAAGAGAGAGAGAGAGAGACACAGAGCGAGAGAGAGAGTAGAGCCTGTATTAGCCAGTAGCACTACCACACTGTGTTGAGGTTAGAAGCTGGTCCATAAAGACAGTGGTAAAAATCACACATTCAGATTTTCTCTCTTTTAGGTCAGCCTTTCATTCCACTGTGACTCTGGAAACCCGCCCTTAGCTTCTATCATCAGGTATCATCACCTACTGTACTCCAACTGAAAGTGCTACTTCATACTGCTATCCAAAATCACTCTCATTTTGACATCATGGAAATGAAGACTGATAGCATCATATAATAAAAGGTAATAGGATCCTATCGTGCCTTTCAACTACTCTTATACAAGCCCAATGATATGTATTATGCATATTACTCTTGCCTCCGGTACAAAAATTAGACTATGGAACTCTTTGTTGAAAGCCTTGTAACTAGTGCTGTACTGCATCTTAACCGCATGTAAATACCGTTTACCTAATGTTTTTATTTTGCGTGACTGTTTACCCACCGTTTGCAGAGAAATGCACTGAAAGTACAGGAAGCGTTACTTTACTCACCGCGGAAAGCGATCAGCGTTTACCCACCTATTTGTTTTACAACTACACCACTGCGTGTAGCCTTGCTATCAGGACAGTCACATGGACTGTGATTTCATTTGGGGAAGGCTAGGCCTGTGTCCTTTTCACAGTAGTGTCAAGCCAAGTGGTGTCATCACAAAGGGTAAATACTGTCTGACATTGCATTATCCCCCGGGATAACAACTCAATGCATCATCCTTAGCCTAATACACGACACAGCAAATAAAAAATACTGAAAAGCATCAACAAGGTTGAAAGCTTCCATGCACATAGACAAAAATAACTGGGGCTATAACAATCACTTCACCTGAATATTTCTGGAGTGCGTAGACTTTTAGACAGTTTCAAAAGCAAGGTCATTCTCTAGCAAAATATATATTTTTTTCTGTTGGTTGAGTTCTATACAACAGAAACTTGAAAACCCAGCTACTCTTCAGGACATGTGGGGACCACCGCCCGAAGGTCCAAAACCCTCACTGTCAGGGAACTGCCCTCCTACTTTGCTGCGAGCCATGAAACAAGCTCTCACACAGGAGGTGCAATGGTCCTAGTTGATAATATCTGACAAGTGGTTTGTCATGCAGCACAATGCCCTTTACAGCGTGTTCTCCTGGTACCTTTCTCAGTGTGCGGTACTGCTATGAACTCTCTCTGTGTCTCATTTATGTGGATGTAACGTGTCACATCAAATGTATGGCAAACAGTCTAGAAGCATAACCTTTGCAGTGCATAGACAGTTCTAGTCTTCTCTCATTTGTTTGAGTGCTTTCTAGTTAGCTTTAGATGTGTTGACACGAGGGCGGTCACTCCATGAATACCTGTGCAGGTGTAGTTTGAATGTAATATAATTTAATCACAGTTGGGTTTCATATACAGTACTTGTCTTCTCTTCAACCTTCAGGAATTTTACAGTGTTTGTAAAAAATATGTCCTCTTTATTTATTATTTATACAGTAACCTCTATGTCAAGATTGAATAATGGCAAAAAGCAGTGTTCTTTATTCTGTAACCCATAAGGTTCCACAGTTCCTTGAGATATGTATAGGCTGTGGGTTCCACCCCAGTCACTCCCTAGTCACACCCATAGTCACTTCCTGGTTTGAGTGTGTCAGGAAGGGGGAAGCCATCTTGACGGAAGTGTTTGTAACTAGGAAATTGTTTATAGTTTAAAAGCCTCGTTTTCTAATTCCACACAAGTGAGAACATTCTGAATGACTTGTTTAAGCCCCCAGAGTTGATGTCCGCTCCCCCGCAAAAATCAAATTAGCATAAGAAAAATAATCTCCCCCAAAATCTGTCTGTTAAAGCTAGAGATATGTTTTTTTTGCATTCTCAATCTCAATCCAGCGCATCCGCTAATGTCTCACTTCTGCATCTGCGGTGAATAGTGATGGAGCTAGACATCCTGAAAATCAGTCTTCTCATGAAATTGGCTGTAGCATACAAATGGTTTGGCCTCTATGAAAAGATGAGACCCTCACGAACACGATGGTGTTCTCCGTTTGATCTACGACCCCCACATGCATCTTGGGACTCGTCTGAAGTCGGTACAGCCGATCTGTCAACTTCTGTCTGTAGCGTCCTAACAGTTTGGGCTACACACTAATATAACCCCTCTGTGGTAAGGTGAACGGTACCGAGTCAATGTGCAGGGGTACGAGTTAGTCGAGGTAATTGAGGTAATATGTACATGCAGGTAGGGGTAAAGTGACTATGCATAGATAATAAACAGAGAGTAGAAGCACTGTACTGTATGTGAAGAGTGTGAAGGAATGTGTGTGTGTGAGTGAGTGAGTGAGTGAGTGAGTGAGTGAGTGAGTGAGTGAGTGAGTGAGTGAGTGAGTGAGTGAGTGAGTGGGTGGGTGGGTGGGTGGGTGGGTGACCAAAACAATGTCCAGACTCTTGTTCCAACCCAATGCTACCAAACTCGACTCAACAAATCAAGGGTTTGACTTAGGTTTGATTTATTGATGAGTCAAACCTGTTGTCCTTAGTGTCTTTACACATGAAATCAATCGTCTTTTTGACCGCACCCTTTTTGATTTGAACAAAACTTTTTATATTTGTTTGCTCATAGTGGAAGTAGTCAGCCAGTGACTTTTATCATTTTCATTTAAATGGGGTAGATTCTGTCCTGTTAAACTAGTATCTCTTACCTCTATCACTGTCGTAGAGATAGGCAAACTTGTCCCACTTGTAGTACTCAATGAGGCTGAGTAGGGGTCCTTTGATGTCAGGCCTCATCTGAATGATGAATTGATGAGTTCCATCCAGTGGGAAGCTGGGGGTGATAAATGACACATGCAGAGTCCCACAGAACGACGTTATCGTGTTGACCGACTTCTTGTCGTAGAATCCAAAGATGGCGTAAACTCCTCTCGAGAACTGGGAACAGACTGAAACGAGAGAAGTCGCAAAACAGTCATGAGGAGAAGTGTACTTAAGTATTGGATAACAGTGTTACATGAAGATAAGATGCGATTTATTGTCTGTTTTCACATACATTTTTATTTGCGCCATCATTAAAACAAGGTCATTACAGGACATAAACTAGAAGATACCGAAGATTCTAAAAATGAGCTATACTGTGAGACAATTGGCTTCAAACAAGTTCTGTAACAAATGTAAGTGTGAATGTTTATGAACTTTCTACTGTCTAAAGGAGTCTCTGCCACTGGAGTGGCTTATTTGAGGTGATTCCTGTATTTCTGCTGTCCATATGCAATGCCTGGGGAGCTCTTCCTTACAACAGCACAATATTTCAAAGCTACTGGTAAAAATGTTATGGGCTTTTATTCTAGAATTCAATACAGTGGGAATGTATGTAAGAAAAAGTGCAACCATTGTGAAAGACAGTTCATCAAATCTTCATGTTGGATATCTATGGACATTGATATGACCCGCTCTATATTTTAATAAAGTTTTACCAGGCAGGTCAGTTAAGAACAAATTCTTATTTTCAATGACAGCCTACTCTGGCCAAACCCGGATGACGCTGGGCCAATTGTGCGCCGCCCTATGGGACTCCCAATCACGGCTGGATGTGATACAGCCTGGATTCGAACCAGGAACTATAGTGACGCCTCTTGCAATGAGATACAGTGCCTTAGACCGCTGTCATTCGGGAGCCATAAATACTGTAAGTCCTATACTCTGAGCAGTTGTGGTTTCTGCTTGAGTTACGTTCATAGGTAGGCCATTTGAGGTTCAAAACTTCTCCTGAGAGATAGTTGAAAGATTCAGTACAATACAGGGCTATACTATGGCACCGTCATCTATATGTACCTTATGGCTCCGCTGTGGCCAAGACTATTGTCCCGTATGGCTCTGCTGTGGCCAAGACTATTGTCCGTATGGCTCTGCTGTGGCCTATACTATTGTCCCTTATGGCTCTGCTGTGGCCTATACTATTTATTGTCCCGTATGGCTCTACTGTGGCCTATACTATTGTCCCTCTGCTGTGGCCTATACTATTGTCCCTTATGGCTCAACTGTGGCCTATACTATTGTCCCGTATGGCTCTACTGTGGCCTATACTATTGTCCCGTATGGCTCTGCTGTGGCCTAGACTATTGTCCCGTATGGCTCTGCTGTGGCCTATACTATTGTCCCGTATGGCTCTGCTGTGGCCTATACTATTGTCCCTTATGGCTCTGCTGTGGCCTATACTATTGTCCCGTATGGCTCTACTGTGGCCTATACTATTGTCCCGTATGGCTCTGCTGTGGCCTATACTATTGTCCCGTATGGCTCTACTGTGGCCTATACTATTGTCCCGTATGGCTCTGCTGTGGCCTTTACTATTGTCCCGTATGGCTCTGCTGTGGCCTATACTATTGTCCCGTATGGCTCTACTGTGGCCTATACTATTGTCCCGTATGGCTCTGCTGTGGCCTATACTATTGTCCCGTATGGCTCCGCTGTGGCCAAGACTATTGTCCCGTATGGCTCTGCTGTGGCCTATACTATTGTCCCGTATGGCTCTGCTGTGGCCTTTACTATTGTCCCGTATGGCTCTGCTGTGGCCTATACTATTGTCCCGTATGGCTCTGCTGTGGCCTTTACTATTGTCCCGTATGGCTCTGCTGTGGCCTATACTATTGTCCCGTATGGCTCTGCTGTGGCCTATACTATTGTCCCGTATGGCTCTGCTGTGGCCTTTACTATTGTCCCGTTTGGCTCTGCTGTGGCCTTTACTATTGTCCCGTATGGCTCTGCTGTGGCCTTTACTATTGTCCAGTATGGCTCTGCTGTGGCCTTTACTATTGTCCCGTATGGCTCTGCTGTGGCCTTTACTATTGTCCAGTATGGCTCTGCTGTGGCCTTTACTATTGTCCCGTTTGGCTCTGCTGTGGCCTTTACTATTGTCCCGTATGGCTCTGCTGTGGCCTTTACTATTGTCCAGTATGGCTCTGCTGTGGCCTATACTATTGTCCCGCATGGCTCTGCTGTGGCCTATACTATTTATTGTTCCTTGGAGAGCTTGTGCTGGGAAGGAAGACCATGCTAATTTAAGGACGGGCTTTTATTCATATGCAATTAAAGTTGGTTTACTCTCTTACTGTATGTGGCGTGTTTCTGTTGGTTTCACTGTGGTTTCTGTCTCCTTTTTCCTGATGTTTTCTCCATACTGTAGATATAATACACTATAGATCGACTATAGATTGGTTCCGTACAATCACCTCTGTTTGAGATTGGTATAATCCATCTATCATTAGATTAGATCATTCTTTATTGTCTGTTTCTCACAGATATTTGCTTTACTTACCAGAAAATGCACTGCGATAGAAATAACATCAAACCTGCAAATTAAAAAAAAAATACAAAAAAAAGCTGAAGGACATCAACCCCCCCTTCCCCATAACTTCTCTCCTCCCTCATATACATTACCCTTTATCATCCGTCCCTGAGCAGTGCACATAATATTATTGCACATGCCTATAATCTCAGCATCCATGATTCCTGTACCCTGCACAGCCCTTTTATTTTGCAATTAGTTACATTACACAGTTCACTATTGCACGTTCCCAAATGAGTGAGTCCATCCCTATGCCCCATCACATGAATTACAAACAGAAGTCCTGTAATATACATGATGCATAGCGACTGTAGCTGTGCATAGGTACTGTAAATATGAATATTAAATGGCTCAGTGGTTCAGCTGTATTCATACAACATTTGGTCAACGGTCAGCATATTGGGGTGTCGCTTGCAAATGTCTATTGTTCAAGTGTAGGTTAATCAGCCTTATTGACTTGGACATGTATGTCTGTCCATTGTAATTAATCCAATTAATCATTGGCCTCTAGCACGGTGAAACTGTGTTGACTTGCTGACACTGGGGGATTGGAGTCTACCCATTAGATATTAGCTGCCTCGGCTAAAATGGGCATCTTGCTGCTTTACATCTTTATAGGCTGTGATGGCCATCTTTGATGTTAACATGCTTGTTACGATAACTAGGAGTGGTGGGTGGAATCAGGCGCAGAGAGCAGGGTTCAGTCGTTTTTCAAATTTATTCACCAGCGCAACAAAAACGGTCACGCCAACACACAGGGCGTATATAAGTTGCCAGTCCAAACAACAGGACAGAAATAGTCCGGCGAATAACGACAAGAACAAAATAACACCATCCAACACAGAGTAACAAGAAACAAGCCCACACAAATACCCAGCGGGCCAAGTGCCCTTAAATACCCTACAAACAAACCCTAATACAAAACAGGTGTACCCAATTAACCAATAACCAAAAACAAACGGAAAGGGAATCGATGGCAGCTAATAGGCCGGCTACGACGACCGCCGAGCCCCGCCCGAACAGAAAGAGGCACCATCCTCGGCGAGGTTTGTGACAATGCTGGACAGGCTTGAATATCATCAGGTTTGGACTTAGGTTTGATCAGTTGTTGGGCCTAGTTGAATGCATACTCTATTGGCAGAAACAATTTCTGTCTAACAAGTGGGGGGAAAGTGAATATGATCATCCACATAAGCTACTTCGAAAATATGGACACCCAAGCTACTTGGAATATATGGAGCAACTTCCAAAGCAAAACAGAGTGACACCACCAAGTATCTTACCACAACATTCTCCTACTTCCTTCAACACTGAAGTATTTCACAAGTCCCTTACGCCACTCTTAATGCCAAGCAGACATTTCAGTTGAATGCCTCCAATTATCAGCCCCACATTCATATCCTGCCAAAATCATTATTGATATGTCAAGTTTGTCTGTCAGTTAAAAGGTTGTCAGGGGTCATCGGGGATAGCATTGTTTAAGGCGGTCCAATCACTCCATCAATTTTGTGACGCTAACCCTAATCCTTTTAGTTGATGACACGGCACGCCATCCATTGATGTGGCATCTGATCAAATCAAATTTGTATCACACGCTAACTGCTGTAATTCTGCCCTAAGTGGCTGTGCTGTACTGTAAGATCGAACAATGATATGTCTCCAACCAAATTTCCCACACAAAATCAAAATATCCAATGATGTCCCATCCCAAGACAAAAACAACCCACAAAAACTGTTACTGGAAGAAAAGGAGAGGAATCAGAAAAGGCATTAAATGCCTGTCACATACTGTATAACCGGTTTCCAAGGAAAGTGCACTGTACTTTGCATTGGGAAATATCCCCTCTAGACTAGAGTGTCTGGGTGAAACTCTTTGGTCCTAATTGGGAAATTTGAGGTCAGACTGACAGAAAATGATATTATTATTTCAGTGCCGTGTCCATTCGCTATGCTTTCCAACCAAGTTTCTACTTCTTATCTCTGTTGTTTTGGAGGGAACCATACAGTGGAGACTTACTTAGGTGTAATCTGAGTAATGTTTGGAGAAGATAACTGTAACACAGATTTGGGGGATTTGTAAATTGTAATCCCAACAATGTCGTGCAGTTTCCATTGTGGAGTGTGATGTCAGTTTGTGTGTGTGTGTTTGAGTTGACAAATAAATATACAACAGCATTCCAGCAACTAAATCCTCATCACTAGTTCTAATTGTAATAACATAAGAACAAAATAATGACAGGTGGAATCAATATCAGACTCAAACAACTAGAGATGAAGTGTCGACCAAAATGAGTAACTACTGCAGACGACTAACGACCAGCATTATGGTCTATCATCAGATAGATGGAGACCAGGACAGGACACTTGAGAGTGTTGAGACAACTTCTGCCACCATGGTAAACTGTGCCCAGAGCAAGTGGCCACAGACAGTGGAACGTGAACTTTCCCTGTGAGAGTGAGTGCTACGTAGTTATTTGGGTGAAAATGGAGTCATTACCATAACTACAGAGTGAAAGTTATGTGTTCAGCCCTAATTGACTGCATCTCTCCGTGGGAAGACTTTCCAGTTCCCCTGCACTAACCTGCACCCCAAGCATGTCTTCTCATTTCAGTTTGTTAGGCTTCCATAGTAATTATGAGTAATGGAGTTTGGAGGTCAACACAACCAGGGTTGGGGTCAATTCCATTTCAATTCCAGTCAATTCAGGAAGTACTGTCACACCTTGACCTTAGAGAGCTTTTTATGTCTCCTATTTGGTTTGGTCAGGGTGTGATTTGGGTGGGCATTCTATGTTCTATTTTCTATGTTTTTCTATTTCTTTGTTTTGGCCGGGTATGGTTCTCAATCAAGGACAGCTGTCTATCGTTGTCTCTGATTGGGAATAATACTTAGGCAGCCTGTTTCCCTTTTGTGTTTGTGGGAAGTTAACTTTGTTTGTGGCACTTAGCCCTGTAAGCTTCACGGTTGTTTCTTTCATTTGTTGTTTTGTTGGCAACATTTTAAAATAAAAGTAAATGTAAGCTCACCACGCTGCACTTTGGTCTTCCTTCAACGAAAGCCGTGACAGAACTTCCCACCAACAAGGGACCAAGCAGCGTTGTGAAAGGGACTCCTGGACATGGGAGGAGATCCTGGACTGTAAGGGACCCTGGAGGCAGGCTTGTTTAGTATCGCCGTCCATGGGAGTAGATAAAGACAATGAAGGAAGAGTGGCGGTGATATGAGGAGGCATGTCAGCGAAGCAGGCACGAGAGGCAGCCCCAAAACATTTTTGGGGGGTGGCACACAGGGAGATTGGCGGAGTCAGGTTATAGACCTGAGAGAGTGACTAGTCAGGCACCAGGTTATGCGGCTCTGCGTCGTGTGTCTCCAGTGCTCTCATATCCAGAGCTCTCATATCCCGGTGTGCTCTCTGCACGCTCCCCGCAGTTTCTGTGCTAGAGTTGGCATTCAGCCAAGAGGGATTGTGCCGGATCAGTGCTCCTGGTCTCCAGTGCGTCTCTTCGGCCCAGGTTATCCTAGGCCAGCTCTACGCACGGTATCCCCAGTTTGCCAGGAGAACCCAGTGAGGCTTGTTCCAGCTCCCCGCACATGCCGGGCTAAAGTGGGCATGCAGCCAAAAGGAGAGGTGCAAGTGCTAAGCACCAGAGCTGCAGTGCTCCCCCACAGCCCAGTTCGACCTGTGCCTGCGCTCTGGAGGTGCCGGGCTAGAGTGGGCATTCAGCCTGGAAGAGTGGTGCCAAGGCTACGCACCAGATCTCCAGTTCTCCCCCACAGCCCGGTTCATCCTGTGCCTCCTCCAAGGACCAGGCCTCCAGTAGGTCTCCCCAGCCTGGTTCATCCCGTGTCTCCTTCACGGACCAGGCCTCCAGTAGGTCTCCCAGCCTGATGAGTCCGGTTCCTGCTCCACGGGCCATTCCAGGGCCTCCAGCAAGGGTGCCCAGTCCAGGGCCCACAACGAGGGTGCCCAGTCCGGGGCCCGCAGCGAGGCTGCCCAGTCCGGGGCCGGCAGCGAGGGTACCCAGTCCGGGGCCCACAGCGAGGGTGCCCAGTCCGGGGCCCGCAGCAAGGGTCCCCAGTCCGGGGCCCGCAACGAGGATCTCCAGTCCGGGGCCCGCAGCGAGGGTGCCCAGTCTGAGGCCCGCAACGAGGGTGTCCGGTCCGGGGCCCGCAGCGAGGATGCCCAGTCCGGGGCCCGCAGCGAGGGTGCTCAGTCCGGGGCCCGCAACGAGGATCTTCAGTCCGGGATCAGCGACAGGGGTCCCCTCACCAGAGGCAGTACCAAAGTGGGTTGAGCCAGAGGTGGAGCGGGGTCTACGTCGCACCAGAACCGCCACCGCGGATAGATGCCCACCCAAACCCTCCCCTATAGTTTCAAGTTTTGCGGCCGGAGTCTGCACCTTTGGGAGGGAGTACTGTCACGCCCTGACCTTATAGAGCTTTTTATGTCTCCTATTTTGTTTTGGTCAGGGTGTGATTTGGGTGGGCATTCTATGTTCTATTTTCTATGTTTTTGTATTTCTTTGTTTTGGCCGGGTATGTTTCTCAATCAGGGCAGCCTTTTTCCCTTTTGTGTTTGGGGGAAGTTAAATTTGTTTGTGGCACTTAGCCCTGTAAGCTTCACGGTTGTTCCTTTCATTTGTTGTTTTGTTGGCGACATTTTAAAATTAAAGTCTATGTACGCTTACCACGCTGCACTTTGGTCTTCCTTCAACGACGGCCGTGACAAGTACACTGAAACTGCAATTCTCTTTAATGTTTTTCAATGAGGAAAATGTGGAATTAGAATTGGGTTTAATTTCTAAAAGGACTAGAATTTAAATGGAATTGACCCCAACCCTGGTCGCCACAGATATTCGCTTCATCAAGACCGAAAATGCTCTGTAGGTCAATATGATGGAACCAGTATGGTGGAACCAGCTTCCCCCTGAAACTAGGGCAGCAGAGTTTCTGCCCATCTTCTGAAAACATACCTCTTCAAATATTATCTTAAATAATCCCACAACATCTATATGCACTCAACTAATAAACCACCTTGACTGGCCTGGACTGTGCTGGACTAGAACAAAACCATTCATGTCCAGTCTTCAGGATCCAGTATTTCAAAACACAGCAACACAAATCACTGTGAATCTTTGAAAACAAACAACTGTCGTCCTTAACGTAGGAGTCACTGCTAGCTAGCTAGCCAACAGCTAGCCAACGTCTTCCGAATTGAACTTCAACAACCCGGTCAACATTCCGCCTCGCTCCACAGGTAGTATCACATTTTCATTTCACTTCATTACAGTACAACGGTTTGATTTGTTTGATCGTAGCTAGCTAGCTACATAGCCGTCTTTGTATCTAAGACAATTGTGTAGTCTGGAGCGATTTTCTAGGTTAGCTAGCCAGCTATTGTCGTTCTTTTAACGTAACGTTACGTAATCAACACTGCTAGCTAGCCAGCTAGCCCCCGAATAGCAGCACTGTAGAAACTATTACACTCGACGGAACGACTTGATTAGTGTAGTGTCAACAACGTAGCCACTGCCAGCTAGCCTACTCCAGCAGTACTGTATCATTTCAATCATTTTAGTCAATAAGATTCTTGCTACGTAAGCTTAACATTCTGAACATTCGATAAGTGTAGTCCACTTGTCATTCCAATCTCCTTTGCATTAGCGTAGCCTCTTCTGTAGCCTGTCAACTATGTGTCTATCTATCCCTGTTCTCTCCTCTCTGCACAGACCATACAAACGCTCCACACCGCGTGGCCGCGGCCACCCTAATCTGGTGGTCCCAGCGCGCACGACCCACGTGGAGTTCCAGGTCTCCGGTAGCCTCTGGAACTGCCGATCTGCGGCCAACAAGGCAGAGTTCATCTCAGCCTATGCCCCCTCCAGTCCCTCGACTTCTTGGCACTGACGGAAACATGGATCACCACAGACAACACTGCTACTCCTACTGCTCTCTCTTCGTCCGCCCACGTGTTCTCGCACACCCCGAGAGCTTCTGGTCAGCGGGGTGGTGGCACCGGGATCCTCATCTCTCCCAAGTGGTCATTCTCTCTTTCTCCCCTTACCCATCTGTCTATCGCCTCCTTTGAATTCCATGCTGTCACAGTTACCAGCCCTTTCAAGCTTAACATCCTTATCATTTATCGCCCTCCAGGTTCCCTCGGAGAGTTCATCAATGAGCTTGATGCCTTGATAAGCTCCTTTCCTGAGGACGGCTCACCTCTCACAGTCCTGGGCGACTTTAACCTCCCCACGTCTACCTTTGACTCATTCCTCTCTGCCTCCTTCTTTCCACTCCTCTCCTCTTTTGACCTCACCCTCTCACCTTCCCCCTACTCACAAGGCAGGCAATACGCTCGACCTCATCTTTACTAGATGCTGTTCTTCCACTAACCTCATTGCAACTCCCCTCCAAGTCTCCGACCACTACCTTGTATCCTTTTCCCTCTCGCTCTCATCCAACACTTCCCACACTGCCCCTACTCGGATGGTATCGCGCCGTCCCAACCTTCGCTCTCTCTCCCCCGCTACTCTCTCCTCTTCCATCCTATCATCTCTTCCCTCTGCTCATACCTTCTCCAACCTATCTCCTGATTCTGCCTCCTCAACCCTCCTCTCTTCCCTTTCTGCATCCTTTGACTCTCTATGTCCCCTATCCTCCAGGCCGGCTCGGTCCTCCCCTCCCGCTCCGTGGCTCGACGACTCATTGCGAGCTCACAGAACAGTGCTCCGGGCAGCCGAGCGGAAATGGAGGAAAACTCGCCTCCCTGCGGACCTGGCATCCTTTCACTCCCTCCTCTCTACATTTTCCTCCTCTGTCTCTGCTGCTAAAGCCACTTTCTTCCACTCTAAATTCCAAGCATCTGCCTCTAACCCTAGGAAGCTCTTTGCCACCTTCTCCTCCCTCCGGAATCCTCCTCCCCCTCCCCCCTCCTCCCTCTCTGCAGATGACTTCGTCAACCATTTTGAAAAGAAGGTCGACGACATCCGATCCTCGTTTGCTAAGTCAAACGACACCGCTGGTTCTGCTCACACTGCCCTACCCTGTGCTCTGACCTCTTTCTCCCCTCTCTCTCCAGATGAAATCTCGCTTCTTGTGACGGCCGGCCGCCCAACAACCTGCCCGCTTGACCCTATCCCCTCCTCTCTTCTCCAGACCATTTCCGGAGACCTTCTCCCTTACCTCACCTCGCTCAACAACTCATCCCTGCCCGCTGGCTACGTCCCTTCCGTCTTCAAGAGAGCGAGAGTTGCACCCCTTCTGAAAAAACCTACACTCGATCCCTCCGATGTCAACAACTACAGACCAGTATCCCTTCTTTCTTTTCTCTCCAAAACTCTTGAACGTGCCGTCCTTGGCCAGCTCTCCCGCTATCTCTCTCAGAATGACCTTCTTGATCCAAATCAGTCAGGTTTCAAGACTAGTCATTCAACTGAGACTGCTCTTCTCTGTATCACGGAGGCGCTCCGCACTGCTAAAGCTAACTCTCTCTCCTCTGCTCTCATCCTTCTAGACCTATCGGCTGCCTTCGACACTGTGAACCATCAGATCCTCCTCTCCACCCTCTCCGAGTTGGGCATCTCCGGTGCGGCCCACGCTTGGATTGCGTCCTACCTGACAGGTCGCTCCTACCAGGTGGCGTGGCGAGAATCTGTCTCCTCGCCATGCGCTCTCACCACTGGTGTCCCCCAGGGCTCTGTTCTAGGCCCTCTCCTATTCTCGCTATACACCAAGTCACTTGGCTCTGTCATAACCTCACATGGTCTCTCCTATCATTGCTATGCAGACGACACACAATTAATCTTCTCCTTTCCCCCTTCTGATGACCAGGTGGCGAATCGCATCTCTGCATGTCTGGCAGACATATCAGTGTGGATGACGGATCACCACCTCAAGCTGAACCTCGGCAAGACGGAGCTGCTCTTCCTCCCGGGGAAGGACTGCCCGTTCCATGATCTCGCCATCACGGTTGACAACTCCATTGTTTCCTCCTCCCAGAGCGCTAAGAACCTTGGCGTGATCCTGGACAACACCCTGTCGTTCTCAACTAACACCAAGGCGGTGGCCCGTTCCTGTAGGTTCATGCTCTACAACATCCGCAGAGTACGCCCCTGCCTCACACAGGAAGCGGCGCATGTCCTAATCCAGGCACTTGTCATCTCCCGTCTGGATTACTGCAACTCGCTGTTGGCTGGGCTCCCTGCCTGTGCCATTAAACCCCTACAACTCATCCAGAACGCCGCAGCCCGTCTGGTGTTCAACCTTCCCAAGTTCTCTCACGTCACCCCGCTCCTCCGCTCTCTCCACTGGCTTCCAGTTGAAGCTCGCATCCGCTACAAGACCATGGTGCTTGCCTACGGAGCTGTGAGGGGAACGGCACCGCAGTACCTCCAGGCTCTGATCAGGCCCTACACCCAAACAAGGGCACTGCGTTCATCCACCTCTGGCCTGCTCGCCTCCCTACCACTGAGGAAGTACAGTTCCCGCTCAGCCCAGTCAAAACTGTTCGCTGCTCTGGCCCCCCAATGGTGGAACAAACTCCCTCACGACGCCAGGACAGCGGAGTCAATCACCACCTTCCGGAGACACCTGAAACCCCACCTCTTCAAGGAATACCTAGGATAGGATAAAGCAATCCTTCTCACCCCCCCTTAAATGATTTAGATGCACTATTGTAAAGTGGCTGTTCCACTGATGTCAGAAGGTGAATTCACCAATTTGTAAGTCGCTCTGGATAAGAGCGTCTGCTAAATGACTTAAATGTAATGTAATGTAAATGTATATTATATTTTAGATACATTTTCATTTGAGCGTTCTTTTTAGTCCATGAGTAGGCTGAATCTGTGCCCAGGACACCAAACAGCACAGTAAGTTTTTGAGATATACACTACAGTTCAAAAGTTTGAGGTCACTTAGAAATGTCCTTGTTTTGGAAAGAAAATCACATTTTTTGTCCATTAACATAACATCAAATTTTGCAGACTCCATCAGGCTTTCTTCCAGAATGGTCCTGTATTTGGCTCCATCCATCTTCCCATCAATTTTAACCATCTTCCCTGTCCCTGCTGAAGAAAAGCAGGCCCAAACCATGATGCTGCCACTACCATATTTGACAGTGGGTATGGTGTGTTCACGGTGATGAGCTGTGTTGCTTTTACGCCAAACATAACATTGCCAAAAAGTTCAATTTTGGTTTCATCTGACCAGAGCACCTTCTTCCACATGTTTGGTGTGTCTCCCAGGTGGCTTGTGGCAAACTTTAAACAACACTTTTTATGGATATCTTTAAGAAATGGCTTTCTTCTTGCCACTCTTCCATAAAGGCCAGATTTGTGCAATATATGACTGATTGTTGTCCTATGGACAGAGTCTCCCACCTCAGCTGTAGATCTCTGCAGTTCATCCAGAGTGATCATGGGCCTCTTGGCTGCATCTCTGATCAGTCTTCTCCTTGTATGAGCTGAAAGTTTAGAGGGATGGCCAGGTCTTGGTAGATTTGCAGTGGTCTGATACTCCTTCCATTTCAATATTATCGCTTGCACAGTGCTCCTTGGGATGTTTAAAGCTTGGGAAATCTTTTTGTATCCAAATCCGGCTTTAAACTTCTTCACACCTGCCTGGTGTGTTCCTTGTTCTTCATGATGCTCTCTGCGCTTTTAACGGACCTCTGAGACTATCACAGTGCAGGTGCGTTTATACGGAGACTTGATTACACACAGGTGGATTGTATTTACCATCATTAGTCATTTAGGTCAACATTGAATCATTCAGAGATCCTCACTGAACTTCTGGAGAGAGTTTGCTGCACTGAAAGTAAAGGGGCTGAATAATTTTGCACGCCCAATTTTTCAGTTTTTGATTTGTTAAAAAAGTTTGAAATATCCAATAAATGTCGTTCCACTTCATGATTGTGTCCCACTTGTTGTTGATTCTTCACAAAAAAATACAGTTTTATATCTTTATGTTTGAAGCCTGAAATGTGGCAAAAGGTCGCAAATTTCAAGGGGGCCGAATACTTTCGCAAGGCACTGTAAGTTGCAAGGACTCACTCTACGTGCAATAATAGTGTTTAACATGATTTTTGAATGGCCATCTCATCTCTGGAACCCAAAAATACAATTATCTGTAAGGTCCCTCAAATTCAGAAGCGCACATATTGGTAGATATGTAAAAAAATTACAAAAATTGAATATCCCTTTGAGCATGGTGAAATTATTAATTACACATTGGAAGCTGTATCAATACACCTAGTCACTATTAAGATACAGGCATCCTACCTAATTCAGTTGCTGGAGAGGAAGGAATCCACTCAGGGATTTCACCACGAGGCCAACGGTGACTTTAAAACCGTTACAGAGTTTAATGGCTGTGATAGGAGAAAACTGAGGATGGATCAACAACATTGTAGCTACTCCACAATATTAACCTAAATGACAGAGTGAAAAGAAGGAAGCTTGTACAGAATAGAAATATTCCAAAACATGCATCCTGTTTGCAACAGGTCACTTAAGTAAAACTGCAACAAAAATTGGCAGAGCAATTCACTTTTTGTCCTGAATACAAAGTGATATATGTTTGGGACAAATCCAATGCAAGATATTACTGAGTCCCACTATCCATATTTTCAAGCATAGGGGTGGCTGCATCATGTTATGGGTATGGTTGTAATCGTTAAGGACTGGGGAGTTTTTCAGGATAAAAATAAATGGAATGGAGCTAAGCACAGGCAAAATCCTAGTGGAAAACCTGGTTCAGTCTGCTTTCCATCAGACATTGGGAGATGAATTCACCTTTCAGCAGGACAATAACCAAAAACACAAGGCCAAATGTACACTGGAGTTGCTTACCAAGAAGACAGTGAATGTTTCTGAGTGGTTGAGTTACAGTTTTGACTAAATCTGCTTGGAAATATATGGCAAGACATGAAACTGATTGTCTAGAAAATATCAACAACCAATTTGACAGAGCTTGAAGAATTTTGAAAAGAAAATTGGGCAAATATAGTACAATCCAGGAGTGCAAAGCTTTTAGAGACTTATCCAGAAAGACTCACAGCTGAAATCACTGCCTAAGGTGATTCTAACATGTATTGAATCAGGGGTCTGAATACTTATGTAAATTAGATATTTCTGTATTTCATTTTCAATGAATTTGCTAAAATTTCTAACAACATGTTTTCCTTTTGTAATGTTGGGGTATTGTGTTTAGATGGGTGAGCTTTAAAAAAATGTAATCCATTTATAATTCAGGCTTTAACAAAACAAAATTTGCAATAGTCAAAGGGTACAGTATGATTACTTCCTCAAGGCCTTGTGGAGATCTCTGAGTGTATTTAACTGGCCTCGCTTCCTGTTCCGTGACAGGCTGTTTTAGAGTGTCGCTGGCCTCGCTTCCTGTTCCGTGACAGGCTGTTTTTGAGTGTTGCTTGCCTCGTTTCCGGCTCCATGATAAGCTGTTTTAGAGTGTTACTGTCCACGTTTCCTGCTCCATGACCGGCTGTTTCATAGTTTTGCTGGCCTTGTTTCGTGCTCCATGACAAGCTATTTTAGAGTGTTTCTGGGCTCGTTTCCTGCTCCATGACAGAATATTTCAGAGTAGTACTAGCCTCGTTTCCTGCTACATGACAGAATGTTTTAGAATGTTTCTGGCCTCATTTCCTGTTACATGACAGAATGTTTCAGAGTGTAACTGGCCTCTTTTCCTGCTCCATGACATGCTGTTTTAGAGTGTTTCTTGCCTCGTTTCTTGCTCCACGGCATGCTGTTTTAGAGTGTTTCTGGCCTCGTCTCCTGCTACATGTCAGGCTGTTTTAGAGTGTTTCTGGCCTCGTTGCCTGCTCCATGACATGCTGTTTAAGAGTGTTTCTGGCCTCGTTTCCTGCTCCATGACATGCTCTTTTAGAGTGTTTCTGGTCTCGTTTCCTGCTCCATGACATGTTGTTTTAGAGTGTTACTGGCCTCGTTTCCTGCTCCATGAAATGCTCTTTTAGAGTGTTTCTGGGCTCATTTCCTGCTCCACGACATGCTGTTTTAGAGTGTTTCTGGCCTCGTTTCCTGCTCCATGACATGCTGTTTTAGACTGTTTCTGGTCTCGTTTCCTGCTCCATGATAAGCTGTTTCAGAGTGTTGCTGGTCTCGCTTTTTGCTCCATGACACTATTTTATAATGTTACTGGCCTCGTTTCCTGCTCCATGATAGGCTGTTCTTGAGTGTTGCTGGCCTTGTTTCCTGATCCATGAGAGGTTGTTTTTGAGTGTTGCCTGCCTCGTTTCCGGCTCCATGATAAGCTATTTTAGAGTGTTATTGTCCACGTTTCCTGCTCCATGACGTGCTGTTTCAGAGTGTTACTGGCCTCGTTTCCTGCTCCATGACATGCTGTTTTAGAGTGTTTCTGGCCTCGTTTCCTGCTCCATGACATGCTGTTTTAGACTGTTTCTGGCCTCGTTTCCTGCTCCATGATAAGCTGTTTCAGAGTGTTACTGTACTCGTTTCTTGCTCCATAACAGGCTGTTTTAGAGTGTTGCTGGTCTCGCTTTTTGCTCCATGACACTCTATTTTAGAATGTTACTGGCCTCGTTTCCTGCTCCATGATAGGCTGTTTGAGAGTATTGCTGGCCTTGTTTCTTGCTCCATGACAGACAATTTTAGATTTTTGCTTTCCTCGTTTCCTGCTCCATGACAAGCTGTTCTTGAGTGTTGCTGGCCTTGTTTCCTGCTCCATGACAAGATGCTTTAGAGTGTGGCTGGCCTCATTTCCTGCTCCATGAAAGGCTATTTTTGAGTATTGCTGTTTTCGTTTCCTGCTCCAAAATAAGATGCTTTAGAGTGTCGCTGGCCTCATTTCCTGCTCCATGAGAGGTTGTTTTTGAGTGTTGCTTGCCTCGTTTCCGGCTCCATGATAAGCTGTTTTAGAGTGTTACTGTCCACGTTTCCTGCTCCATGACCGGCTGTTTCATAGTTTTGCTGGCCTTGTTTCGTGCTCCATGACAAGCTATTTTAGAGTGTTTCTGGGCTCGTTTCCTGCTCCATGACAGAATATTTCAGAGTAGTACTAGCCTCGTTTCCTGCTACATGACAGAATGTTTTAGAATGTTTCTGGCCTCATTTCCTGTTACATGACAGAATGTTTCAGAGTGTAACTGGCCTCTTTTACTGCTCCAAGACATGCTGTTTTAGAGTGTTTCTTGCCTCGTTTCTTGCTCCACGGCATGCTGTTTTAGAGTGTTTCTGGCCTCGTTTTCTGCTCCATGACATGCTGTTTTAGAATGTTTCTTTCCTTGTTTCCTGCTCCATGACAAGCTGTTCTTGAGTGTTGCTGGCCTTGTTTCCTGCTCCATGACAAGATGCTTTAGAGTGTTGCTGGCCTCATTTCCTGCTCCATGAGATGTTATTTTTGAGTATTGCTGTCAGCGTTTCCTGCTCCAAAATAAGATGCTTTAGAGTGTCGCTGGCCTCATTTCCTGCTCCATGAGAGGTTGTTTTTGAGTGTTGCTGTCCACGTTTCCTGCTCCATGCCAGGCTGTTTTATAGTTTTGCTATCCTTGTTTCGTGCTCCACCACAAGCTATTTCAGAGTGTTGCTGTCCCTGTTTCCTGTACCACGACAAGCTATTTTAGAATGTTGCTGGTTTTGTTTTCTGCTGTTTTAGAGTGTTGCTGGGTTCGTTTCCTGCTCCATGATAAGTTGTTTTAAAGTGTTACTGTCCACGTTTCCTGCTCAGTTAAATGTTGTTCTATTGTGTTGCTGGCCTCATTTCCATGCTGTTTAGGAGTGTTACTGGCCTCGTTTCCTGCTACATGACACGCTGTTTTAGAGTGTTGCTGTCCTCGTTTTATGCTCCATGACAAGCTGTTCTAGAGTATTAGTGGCCTTGTTTCCTGCTCCATGAGAAGCTGTTTCAATGTGTTACTGGACTCGTTCCCTGCTCCATGACAGGCTGTTTCAATGTGTTACTGGCATCGTTTCCTGCTCCATGACAGTCTGTTTTAGAGTGTTGCTGGCCTCATTTCCTGCTCCATGAGTGGTTGTTTTTGAGTGTTCCTGTCCACGTTTCCTGTTCCATGCCAGGCAGTTTTAGAGTGTTTTTTCATTCATTTCCTGCTCCATGACAATCTGTTCTACAGTGTTGCTGGCCCTGTTTCCTGATTCTTGACAAGCTGTTTTAGATTGTTGCTGGCCTCGTTTCCTGCTCCATGACAAGATGCTTTAGAGTGTCGCCGGCCTCATTTTCTGCTCCCTGAGAGGTTGTTTTTGAGTGTTGCAGTCCTCATTTCCTGCTCCATGATAAGATGCTTCAGAGTGTCACTGGCCTCATTTCCTTCTCCATGATAAGATGCTTCAGAGTGTCACTGGCCTCATTTCCTGCTCCTTCAGAGGTTGTTTTTGAGTATGGCTTCTGTCGTGTCTTTGGCATCATTAAAGTGAAGACTAATTTTATCAAATCAATTCTCTGTAATTATTATTACGTGATTAATTTTGTTATTTTATTTTACTAGGCAAGTCAGTTAAGAACAAATTCTTATTTTCAATGACAGCCTAGGAATAGTGGGTTAACTGCCTGTTCAGGGGCAGAACGACAGATTTGTACCTTGTCAGCTCAGGTATTTGAACTTGCAACCTTTCGGTTACTAGTCCAACGCTCTAACCACTAGGCTACCCTGCCGCCCCATTAAGCTAATCATGTAAATGTAATTAACCAGGAAGTTGGGGCACCAAGGAAAATCTTCAGATTACAAAGTTATAATTTTCCTAATATAACTTTTCAGATATTTTAATATCTGACCAATTAGTCTTCTAATTAATGAATCATTCTTTACCTCACGTTAGTCTCATTCCAAACGTCGAAAGTTGTTGGTTATCTGCACAAACCCAGTCTTTGCTATGAATCATCCACACATCAATTGTCTTAATAATTGATTTACTAACATACTAAATAATCACAGAAATGCATAAACAAACAACAATATATATGGTTACAAGGAAATGATAGGGGATGTTCCCTAGTGGGCTAAACCGATATGACGGCTTGGTAGACAAATTGACTGAGAATGGCGTGAAAGACAAAAGACACTACACAGTTGATGATTATAATAATTGAAATGCTAATCCTTTGCTCACTAATTCGGGGATAATTGCAATCAATATATATATTTACGCTCAGTGTGTCGTGTCGTGATCTCTGTTAGAATCGTCTGTCTTTCTGTTGCAAAGTTCATTCAAGATTCTCTCTGCGTCCCTGGAGTCTTTGGTTAGATGGATACTTCAGAGTAACATTCAGAAATGTTCTTATAGAATAGTTGTTTCGGCGGTTGTCGGTCTTCGCATTCCAGGTCGACATAAAATCTAGCTGCAGACTAGTAATTAGTATTGAAGATTTGTTCTTATTCTGTCGGTATTGATAGTCTAAGAGTTTAACCATTTCCACCAGTGTAGCCAATGCTCTGCATGGTTTGGTTAGGAATTCAACAATCGTTACAACCCTAGCTCCCTCAGATGACTGAGGAATGCATGGTCTCTACTATAACCTTAGCCCTCTTGGTAATCGAGGTACGCATGGTCTCCAGTGGGCTTCTCCAGGTGGGGGGTATATTCAGAACAGCAGGAAAGGGCTGTCCCATGATGCCAGATCAAGGTCTGTTTTCATGGGCCAGCCAATGACTTAGTTAAACAATAAAATGGAATTGGATTTTCTTTCATTAAACAGTTTAAAATCACATTACATAAATTAACAAATAGTTTATTCTTTACTCATTCATTTTATACAATAATTAGATGCAAATCTCATAACGGAGACTCTTGTATAAACAGGTCACAGATATTAGACAAAATGGACCGGTCGTAGGTGAATTGTTCACCGACCATTTACACATTCTCCAAAACATGGATTTTGTTCAGTTCTCAAGTTCTGTGAGGTAGAATAAGTTCCTTTGTTCTACTGTGAACCCTCTCTCTATAATGCATGAGGGAGAGAGTCTCCTCCAGGAATTTATGACCTGAGATAACAGAACCTAGGTGTAAGAGGGAGAGCGGGAGAAGGCACTCGCTATACCCAAAGAGGGCCACGTCATGACACTTGCCTCGTTTCCGGCTCCATGACAAGCTGTTTTAGAGTGTTTACTGTCCACGTTTCCTGCTCCATGAAGGGCTGTTTTATAGTTTTGCTGGCCTTGTACCGTGCTCCGCGACAAGTGTTGCTGTCCTTGTTTCCTGCACCATGACAGGCTATTTTAGTGTTGCTGGCTTTGTTTGCTGTTGTATTATAGGGTGATTTAGAGTGTTGCTGTCCTCCTTTCCTTCTCCATGACAAGCTGTTTTAGAGTTTTTTCCCTCGTTTCCTGCTCCATGATAAGCTGTTTCAGAGTGTTATCATCCTCGTTTCCTGCTCCATGACAGGCTCTTTTAGAGTGTTGCTGTCCTCGTTTGCTGCTCTATTAAAGACTATTTTAGAGTGTTGATGGCCTCGTTTCCTGCTCAAAGACCAGATGTTTTTCAGTGTTGCTGTTATTGTTTCCTGCTCCATGACAAGCTGTTTTAGAGTATTTGACAGGTCGTTTTAGTGTGCTGCTGGACTCATTTCCATGTTGTTTAAGAGTGTTGTTGGCCTCGTTGTTCCTCCATGACAGGCTGTTTTCGGCGTGTTGCCGTCCTCATTTCCTGCTCTATGACAGGCTGTTTTAGAGTGTTTTTGGCCTTGTTTCCTGCTCCATGACAGATATTTTAATTGTGTTGCTGTCCTCCTTTCCTGCTCCATTACATGCTCTTTTAGAGTGTCGCTGGCCTTGTTTCCTGCTCTGTGATAATCTGTTTTAAAGTGTTATTGTCCTCGATTCCTGCTCCATGAAACACTATTTTAGAGTGTGGCTGGTCTTGCTTCCTGCTCCATGGCAGGCTGTTTTAGTGTGTTCCTGGCCTCATTTCCATGGCGTTTTAGAGTGCTGCTGGCCTCGTTTCCTGTTCCATAATAAGCTGTTTTAGTGTGTTTCTGTCCTCGTTTCCTGCTCCATGACAGGCTGTTTTAGAGTGTTGCTGACCTCGTTTCCTGCTCCATGACAAGATGTTTTTGAATGTTTCTTGCCTCGTTTCCTGCTCTATGAAAGGCTTTTTTTAAAGCGTTGCTGTCCTCGTTTCTTGCTCCATGACAAGCTGTCTAAGAGTGTTTTTGGCCTCGTTTTCTGCTCCATGAGAGGTTGTTTTAGTGTGTTAATGGCCTCATTTCCATGCTGCTATAGAGTGCTGTTGTTCTCATTTCCTGCTCCATGACAAGCTGTTTTGGAGTGTTTTTGGCCTCATTTCCTGCACCATGACAGGTTGTTTTATTGTGTTGCTGGCCTCATTTCCATGCTGTTTTAGAGTGTTGCTGTCCTTGTTTCCTGCTCCATGATAAGCTGTTTCAGAGTGTTATCATCCTCATTTCCTTCTCCATAACAGGCTGTTTTAGAGTGTTGCTGGCCTTGTTTCCTGCTCTGTGACAGGCTGTTTTAGAGCATTGCTTTTCCCTTTTCAACCACTATATTTGAGAAGCAGACTGTTGGACTGTGTTTCTATCAAGCTCAATTATACTTGACAGGTGATATTTGCTCAAATAGACAGCAGCTGGGTGCATAATGTAGCATGATATTTTTGGGACAGGGAAATTAATTTCGTCATTTGGTCATCTGTTTGATGTTTTGATGAAAATGACATTTTGAAATTAATCACATTTGTTGTTTCTTTTGGAGATAATATGTAAATGTTGCCTTTTAAATGCAAGTGTTTTAATTGCAAGTGATGGGTTCTAGCCCCAGAAGAAAGTAGCACTGATTAGACCAATTATTATCATAACATACGCACATGCACACACACACACACTCATCAACATCACCGTCATCATCCGTTCACTCCTTGTAGAATAGATAACACTGCTCTAACTCTGCAGAGAAAGCCTGAGGACTGATCTTTTATGTAAAAGTGGATTTGTCACTGTGTCACTGTTTGTGAGCTGTAGCTGTAATCCACCACCCGTTCCCCACAGTGGCCTGAGTACGTGTCACTTATCTAGTTACTGCACAGGCTGATTCCTGCTCTGATTTCAGCCCCCTATAGCACAGAGAGAATTTACTAGAAAGACCCTCAACGGCCCACCATGATGTCTTTGTTAGTCTAGATTGAGGAAAGAACATCAATGGGTTTTCTCACAGCCTAATCTGTCTAGTGAAAAATGTCAATGTTGTTTTTAAATTGTGTTTCTCTCGGTGAGAGGAAAAGTAGCACCTGAAGCTATGTTAAAGATGGTGGGAACTCACCAATTGAATCCTAAACAGGAAATAAACTCAAGTTCGTGAGAGTCAATGTGTCTCGCTGCCAACCTTCCATAACTAATACATATACAGTGGGGCAAAAAAGTATTTAGTCAGCCACCAATTGTGCATGTTCTCCCACTTAAAAAGATGAGAGAGGCCTGTAATTTTCGTCATAGGTACGCTTCAACTATGACAGACAAACTTAGAAAAAAAATCCAGAAAATCACATTGTAGGATTTTTAATGAATTTATTTGCAAATTATGGTGGAAAATAAGTATTTGGTCAATAAAGTTTATCTCAATACTTTGTTATATACCCTTTGTTGGCAATGGCAGATGTCAAACATTTTTAGTAAGTCTTCACAAGGTTTTCACACACTGTTGCTGGTATTTTGGCCCATTCATCCATGCAGATCTCCTCTAGAGCAGTGATGTTTTGGGGCTGTTGCTGGGCAACACAGACTTTCAACTCCCTCCAAAGATTTTCTATGGGGTTGAGACTGGCTAGGCCACTCCAGGACCTTGAAATGCTTCTTACGAAGCCACTCCTTCGTTGCCCGGGCGGTGTGTTTGGGATCATTGTCATGCTGAAAGACCCAGCCACGTTTCATCTTCAATGCCCTTGCTGATGGAAGGAGGTTTTCACTCAAAATCTCACGATACATGGACCCATTCATTCTTTCCTTTACACGGATCAGTCGTCCTGGTCCCTTTGCAGAAAAACAGCCCCAAAGCATGATGTTTCCACCCCCGTGCTTCACATTAGGTATGGTGTTCTTTGGATGCAACTCAGCATTCTTTGTCCTCCAAGCACGACGAGTTGAGGTTTTACCAAAAAGTTATATTTTGGTGTCATCTGACCGTATGACATTCTCCCAATCTTCTTCTGGATCATCCAAATGCTCTCTAGCAAACTTCAGACGGGCCTGGACATGTACTGGCTTAAGCAGGGGGACACGTCTGGCACTGTAAGATTTGAGTCCCTGGCGGCGGAGTGTGTCACCGATGGTAGGCTTTGTTACTTTGGTCCCAGCTCTCTGCAGGTCATTCACTAGGTCCCTCTGTGTGGTTCTGTGATTTTTGCTCACCGTTCTCGTGATCATTTTGACCCCACGGGGTGAGATCTTGCGTGGAGCCCCAGATTTAGGGAGATTATCAGTGGTCTTGTATGTCTTCCATTTCCTAATAATTGCTCCCACAGTTGATTTCTTCAAAGCAAGCTGCTTACCTATTGTAGATTCAGTGTCTTCCCAGCCTGATGCAGGTCTACAATTTTGTTTCTGGTGTCCTTTGACAGCTCTTTGGTCTTGGCCATAGTGGAGTTTGGAGTGTGACTGTTTGAGGTTGTGGACACATGTCTTTTATACTGATAACAAGTTCAAACAGGTGCCATTAATACAGGTAATGAGTGGAGGACAGAGGAGCCTCTTAAAGTTACAGGTCTGTGAGAGCCAGAAATCTTGCTTGTTTGTAGGTGACCAAATACTTATTTTCCACCATAATTTGCAAACAAATTCAAATGTGATTTTCTGATTTTTATTTCTCATTTTGTCTGTCATAGTTGAAGTGTACTTATGATGAAAATTACAGGCCTCTCTCATCTTTTTAAGTGGGAGAACTTGCACAATTGGTGTCTGACTAAATACTTTTGTGCCCCACTGTATGCACACACAAATAAACACTTGGATATGACTTGGACATGAGCATGTCCCGGTTGCAATTGAAGTCTCAGAATTACACCAGAGCACACCATAGCTGGGTATCAAGTATTTTGTACAATGGTGTACAACCCTTTACACATTATCTTAGTCCGTGGCAGATTGGTAAATGTCAGGAATGGCTAGACTCTCTCTCTCTCTCTCTCTCTCTCTCTCTCTCTCTCTCTCTCTCTCTCTCTCTCTCTCTCTCTCTCCCTCTCAAAAGAATAAAAAACTGCTGTGGCAGCATGTGACATCTGTTGTCTCTATGACAGTCGAAAGGCACCTGTGTGATGATGACAAATGTGCTACTACCATCACATATAGAAGCAGAGTGAGGGTCAACATCAGAATGACAACATTGAAAATATCTCTGTTGCTGACACTTGTGATGACGGAGTACACACAAAATGTACTTTTTTATTTATTTCCTGTTTTCACAATTTGCATCTGTGCTATTACACCTGAGATTAAACAGAAGAAGAAAAATATGGAAAAGAGAAAAAACACTACCAAACAAAATGGGGTCTGTTCTTTGATCTCTTCACTGGTGATGCCCCTCGGGAGAATCTCATTTTCATCTTATCCTCCTTATTTATTTATTTCTCACAACTGAATCCCAATTAACTCCACATCAGCAATAAAGTGTAGCAAGTGTGGGTAAGAGGCCACATACAGGTTAGATGAGTAGAACCTCGCTGAACTTCTTTCCTCAGCCATCTATAGGCTGGGGGTGACATGGTGACATGTCTCAATCATGCTCTTGTTTGGTGTAGCAGTGTGGTGGTGTGGCTATGTGGTTGCTCGAGGGGACCACTGAGGTTGAGGGAGGCATTGTGGGATTCTTTTGGGTCTGGGGGTCGGGGGCTCTTCCGGCAGATGCTCTGTAGCAGCACAGAAAACAGAAGATCTCAGTCTCTGACAACACCCACCCACACTCCCCGTCCCTGTTTCATTAACATATGTCCCACGTATTGGGTGGTTGTTTGGGTCGGGGAGGGAGGGTTTACTATGTATCGCGCCACATAAAAACTCTACTTTACAGCAGTTGTCCCTTGATTTCTTCCAGGTACTATAAACTGACCGCATATTATGAAGTGAGAAGTAAAAACCTCAGTAAACACATTACAATAGCCATTTGTTTCCTAAATTGTGCATATGAAACATAGAACAAACAATGATTTTGTGGTTATTGTGGTTGTTCACACAGGCAATATTTAATTCCACAAAAGACAATACTATATTCAAAGACATATTGATTCTCATCAATCAATCCATGCATCATGCAGGTATAAGACCACAACACTGCAGCTGGTAGGGATGCTATTAGATTTGTCTGTGTAGTCATAGCTAAATACAAAGTACATAAATAATGACTTCTCTAAATATACCAGCACAGAGGTTTTGGCCAAGCAGCACTCTCTTTAATGATGTCTTGGCATAGTGTTATATTAGCTACTACTGCTGTGTAGAAAGACTGTTTCATCCAACTCGACAGAGAGCCCAGTTGCCATGGACACCAAACAGACTCCCTGTTTGCTCGAGCTGAATGTGTGTGAAAGCTCCAGCTTACTTATTCAGTATTGTCTGTTCATTTGTGCATATAAAAAGGATGGAACACGCACAAATGGAAAAACATTCAATGGGAAATATAGAAAGGTGTACTGTGGACAGAATAACACTTGCACCCTAATGTTGAATAGCAAAGTCTGTTTTCTGGCATACTGAGTTTGAGACACAATCTGCAGTCCAACAATTTGGCAGGGTTGATTAGTATGCTACAAGTTACAGTAAATTGCTCTGTAAGAATCAGAAACAGTATCCCATCGGTAGACTATATGTCCTGTGTTACACTTCTATCTGTCGGATCTACCAAACGTAACCCCAAAGCCTCATTGGATATGATTGGAGTTCCATTCAGTGCACATTGTCTCAATGATACCTGCTCAAATTGCTTCATCATGGCATGCATGACGTAGCATTACTATGGTGCTGTAAACACACCAACACAACATGGAATTTGGCAAACCATTCAACTCATACATACGTGTTGTGGTAGATTATGTTCCTGTACTAATGCTCAGAATAGATCCTTACACATGACTAGACTCAAATGAAAGCATATGTTAATTCCGAAGACCAAATATCCTTTTGTCGCCATGGCTACCATAGATCTGTACTGAACATGTTATTACGGTGCTGGATCGTTAATAAAAGTTGATTGCTCCACTGAGCGTCATTGCCCTAGTTGTGCTTTAGTTAATTTGAAGAACAACACCACCAATGTAGGGGAACGTTCAGGAGCGTAGGCCTCACAAAAAGACGAATTAAATGTCTACTGGTCTACCAATGGAGAGGTAGCCTGGCACCACGTTGCTATGGTAACAGTGGAGCAGCCTTGGCTGATGAGCTACTAAAACACTGTAAAATGGGTTTTTACATGTTTCTCTGTCTCTGGTGTTAGATTTTCGATGAATCCCTTTCCCACTGTAGTACAGTATGTCACATTGACTTTAACTTACAGTGAACCATACATTAATTTCATGTTTTGGGTTTGTACAGACAGATATAGTTTGACACTATAATGTTTCAAGGACCAGATTAAAACAACCCAGAAGAAGGGCAACATCCACCCTTCAGGACTTCCTGCTGCATATCAGACTGGTTCCACTGCATTGAGGGACAACGTAAACAACAACTGTAAATTAATTGTGAGAAGAAGCCTGCTTACAGAGCTGTCCCCTGGCCCTCCAACTAAGCCTTTCCATGCCCTGTCCCCTGGCCCTCCAACCAAGCCTTTTACATGCCCTGTCCCCAGGCCCTCCAACTAAGCCTTTCCATGCCCTGTCCCCTGGCTCTCCAAATAAGCCTTTACATGCCCTGTCCCCTGCCTCCTCCAACCAAGCCTTTACATGCCCTGTCCCCTGCCTCCTCCAACCAAGCCTTTACATGCCCTGTCCCCTGCCTCCTCCAACCAAGCCTTTACATGCCCTGTCCCCTGCCTCCTCCAATCAAGCCTTTACATGACCTGTCCCCTGCCTCCTCCAAGCAAGGCTTTACATACCCTGTCCCCTGCCTCCTCCAACCAAGCCTTTACATGCCCTGTCCCCTGCCTCCTCCAACCAAGCCTTTACATGCCCTGTCCCTTGGCCCTCCAACCCAGCCTTTCCATGCCATGTCCCCTGCCTCCTCCAATCAAGCCTTTCCATGCCCTGTCCCCTGGCCATCCAACCAAGCCTTTACATGCCCTGTCCCCTGCCTCCTCCAACCCAGCCTTACATGCCCTGTCACAATGGCCTTCAACCCAGCCTTTATATGCTCTGACTGCCACCAGAATTGGCCCCTACAGCCATCACAAGACTCATATATATTTATTTATTTTATTTCACCTTTATTTAACTAGGCAAGTTAGTTAATAACAAATTCTTATTTACAGTGACCGCCCACCCCGGCCAAACCCGGACGACGCTGGGCCAATTGTGCACCGCCCTATGGGACTCCCAATCACGGCCGGGTGTGATACAGCCTTATACAGATAAAGGGCAAGATTGAGATGGTCCTCATTGGATACGATGGACAATCAATCAAAAACAAAAAATACAAGCACGGTGGAAAACTAATCAAAATAAGCAATACAGGTACAATTGACTACCAATCATATGCAAGCAATACAGTCACCATTGACTACCAATCATAAGCAAACAATGCAGTCACAATGGACTACCAATCATAAGCATGCAATAGAGTCACAATGGACTACCAATCATAAGCAAGCAATACAACCACAATGGACTACCAATCATAAGCAAGCGATGCCCCTCCACTGCTATTGTGCAGTGGAACATTTAGGGCCCGATTCAATCAGATCCACTTCAGCCGAAATCCACATAACTGATGTTTTGACCGTGTCTGAGGTGGAACTGCGTTTGAGCTGTCAAATACCCAAGTGGCTCCTGGCATTATACCTAAAGCAGACATTGCCATTGGCTACACGGAGTTGCAATAAGATAAATTCCATGCAGCCTTGTTTACAAGTTGGAACACTAGGATGTGAGATGGAATCTACACCTCCATTACGATGATAGAAACCCTCATTTTTGGTTTAATGATTTTCTGTTTGAGCGTCATTACTTCTATATAGCCTACACTTTCTCCTTCTGAACCCCTAACACCAGTGGGATGGGTGTGGCTTCGTGACAATGATCATAAGAATAACACATCATCCAAACACAGAAGAAAGTCTCAATAGCCTCAGGTTGTCATTACTGTAAGAGAGTAAATGAAATTCCAACACTATGCTGTGTGTTTGTGCAACAGGGGCACATCGATTGCATTATAACTATAGCAGCCCCATTTGATTCCACGTTCATTTAGAATGGAGTTGACCTAGCCAGGTCTCGCTAAAAGGTCAGCCGTACTAGAATTTTTTTATTGGATGGAACACAATTACCTTTACTTTCTTTGTGAGGGGAAGAGCCGAGTGGAAATCAATCTGTCAGATAATTTATGCAACTCCCCTCATTCTCTCTCCTTCTCCAATTCTCTCCAGTCACTGCTTAGCCACAGTAGAAGAACTAGGTCTTGTACTAGATGGGTGTGGGTGGGGGCGGTCAACTCTGAAAATGTCATCTCTTGGTGAAAGAACTGTGTGTACGGACTGTAGCTCATTGTAATGGTCTGTGTGACATATCTACCAGGTCAGCCTGTTTCTGGTCTCTCGAATAGAGGAAATCTACAGTCCCTTAAGAACAGAACACAGAGATGTATGTATGTGTCTTTCGGAGGGGTTGGGTTAAAAGTGGTAGTCATATTTCGGTTGGACCTTGTGTCCAATTGACCAATAAAATGATCTTACTCTTAAAAAAGGAGAAGAGACCTCCTTCTATCGATTAGACCCCTCGTGGTGGTTTTGGATAGATATGAATCATCCTGTCTCCTTTAATGGACCTGGGCTGCTTAGCTGCACACTGATACCCTGTCTGTCTCATAGGTGGCATTACATAAGCCTGTTCAATGGGTTGTTTGGATGGAGAATAAGACAATTCTCTCCATCTCTCTCTTTGTCTGTCGGAGTTTCTATCTCACTGCCTCTCTCTCTGGCCATCCTCCATCGCCCACTCGCTACTCTGCCCATCACAGTCTGTCACTCTCTCTCTCTCTCTCTCTCTCTCTCTCTCTCTCTCTCTCTCTCTCTCTCTCTCTCTCTCTCTCTCACATGCATACACACACACTGACACACACACACATGCACACACACAAATATGTTAGGGTTTTTGATGAGAACAGGTAATAAGAAATAAACCTACAACAGCGGCCCGATTCAAATCGTAATCATATTGTTGATTAAAGACAACCTCCTAGCGAGCTTAGTATCTAGTATGGCTAATGAATTCATCCACCATTGCAAATATCTAGATTAGAACAAACAGAATAAATCATTTGGGCATTCAAAATTGACCCAGTATCAAATTGACTACACAAATATTATGATATCAAGTCTCCCTGTGGACAGGGATTCACGACTCATTTAACCCCTTCATTGCCATACCTTTTTAATGGAGCTATGTACCGAGGATTCCACTGCATTTAACATGTTTGAATCTTCCAAATTGTGAGCTAAATGGTGACCAGTGGATATTAAGGGGTTAAAGCAGACAGAGAATTATGATGCAACATGTATAGACTGTTGCTGAACCCACTTACAGCATGCGCTGTATTACATATTACTGTAAGTTGAAATATAAACAGCGCTTATGATCTGTATAGGCACACCTGTTTGTCTGTGTCCAAATGTGATGAAGGTGGGAATATTGGCCGAGTCCCAGATTTGTTTGTGCCATCTTACCAATGGGTCTAGGCAGGACAATATATCCAGCACTGTGTATACCTTGTGTTGTCGCTGCCCTTTTGAAGTGTAGATATTTATGTGAACACCTGCTCATTGAACATCTCTTATCAAAATCATGGGCATTAACGTGGAGTTTTTTGATGCTATAACAGTCTCCACTCTTCTGTGAAGGCTTTCCGCTAGATGTTGGAACATTGCTGCAGGGATTTGCTTCCATTCAACCACAAGAGAATTAGTGAGGTCGGCACTGATGTTGGGTGATTAGGCCTGCCTCGCAGTCAGCATTCCAATTCATTCCAATGGTTTTCGATGGGGTTCAGGTGAGGGTTTTGTGCAGGCCAGTCAAGTTCTTCCAAACCGATCTCAACAAACCTTTTCTGTTTAGATCTTGCTTTGTCCAACTGGAAAGGGCGTTCCCCAAACTATTACTACAAAGTTGGAAGCACAGAATTGTCTACAATGTAATTGTATGCTGTAGTGTTAAGATTTCCCTTCACTGGAACTAAGGGACCTAACCATGAAAAACAACCCCAACTGTTATTCCACCTCCACCAAACTTTACAGTCTGCACTATGCATTGGGACAGGTAACATTCTTTTGACATCCGCCAAACCCAGATTTGTTCATCGGACTGCCAGAAAGTGAAGCGTGATTAAAACTTCTTCAGGCTAGGGTCCTTTTTTCTCAATTTCCGCGTGACTGACGTGCCCAAAGTAAACTGCCTGTTGCTCAGGCCCTGAAGCCAGGATATGCATATAATTGGTACCATTGGAAAGACACACTTTGAGGTTTGTAGAAATGTTAAAATAATGTAGGAGACTATAACACAATAGATATGGTAAGACAAAATCCAAAGAACCAAAGAGCCCATGCTATGACAATGGAAAGTATAGGGAAATAATTAATTCTAGCTCCCAGTAGGCAATTCCCATGGCTTCCACATGGTGTCAGCACTCTATGTTCAAGGTTTCAGGCTTGTTTCTTCCAAAATGAGTAAGATATATGAGTTTTAGTACTGGGACATACTATTGGAAATTCGTGTTTGGGCGCGTGATGAAGACAAGACGCACCTGCTAATATCGGTTTCCTATTGAACATACTTCTTTCCTTATTAAATATTATAGTTTGATTCCATTTTAGGGTATCTGAGGAGTCAATAGAAACATATTTTGACTTGTTTTAGTGGTAGATTTTTGGATTCCTTTTTCTGCATGTTGAACAAGTGGATTACTCAAATCAATGGCGCCAACTAAACATACTTTTTGGGATATAAAGAAGGATTTTATCTAACAAAATGACACTACATGTTATAGATGGGACCCTTTGGATGACAAATCAGAGGAAGATTTTCAAAAAGTAAGTGAATGTTTAATCGCTACTTGAGAATTTATGAAACCTGTGCCGGTGGAAAACTATTTTGATGTGGGGCGCCGTCCTCAAACAATTGCATGGCATGCTTTCGCTGTAATGGCTACTGAAAATTGGATAGTGCAGTTAGATTAACAAGGATTTAAGCTTTCAACCGATATAAGACACTTGTATGTACCTACATGTTTAACATGCATAATTTTTATGATTATTTATTTGAATTGTGCGGCCTCCAGTTTCACTGGAAGTTGTCCCGCTAGCAGAACGCCTAGCCTTATCTCTCCAGAGAACGTGTTTCCACTGCTCCAGAGTCCAATGTTGGCAAGTTTTACACCAATCCAGCCAACACTTGGCATTGCACGTGGTGATCTTAAGCTTGTGTGTGGCTGCTCAGCTATGGAAACCCATTTCATGAAGCTCCCGACAAACAATTATTGTGGTGACGTTGCTTCCAGGAGCAGTTTGAAACTCAGTTGTGAGTGTTGCACCCAAGGTCAACGATTTGTATGCATTACGCGCATCAGCAGTTGGCGGTCCCGTTCTGTGAGCTCATGTGTCCTACCACTTCACGGCTGAACCATTGTTGTTCTAAGACATTTTAACTTCACAATAACAGCACTTACAGCTCTAGCAGGGCAGATATTTGACGAACTGACTTGTTGGAAAGGTGGCATCCTATGACGGAGCTATGTTGATAGTCACTGAGCTCTTCAGTAAGGTCATTCTACTGTCAATGTTTGTCTGTGGAGATTCATGGCTGTGTGCTCAATTCCACTCTTTTTAAGGGGTGTCCACATACTAGTTTGAGTCTCAGATGTCAAGGACTGCTGATACAGAATCATACTTGTGGTCCTTCTCCTTGGCAAAGAAGTGCTCTGCCTTCAGAATCTAGATTGGAACAGGGACTGTGAGTAAGTAGAGTTGTCGCTACAGTGCCTTCTGCCCTTGGGTATACTGTAGCCTACAGTTTGATACACGATACTGGGTGTGTGTAGGAGCCAGGAGTGTTGTTTATCAGGTCCTAGATCAGATTAAAGATAAGATATATTTGAGTGAACACATCAAGATTGCTCCAGTGGGATAAGGATGACATGTTGATGTGGTGCTGAACAGAGAATTAGGAATTGGATGAAGTTACCCCATTTTTTGTTTCCCCTCATAACAGTTAGGGTTATAAATGGGGAAGGAGAAGCTGATTCTAAATCTGATGACTCACTCATCAAATACCTGGCAGGGGTGGATGTGTCCTCTCATTGGTTGAACATACAGCAGCAGCCTAGAAAGCAATAACATCAAGCTTAATATTGTTTAGCTGTTCTAACTTGCTTTGACAGACAAGTGACATCTATGCACAGTGACTCCATATAGAGCACATAAATGTGGACAGACTTGACCTGGCTGCCTCTGAGGCAGGGAACAGGCTAAGCCATGTCATATGGGACTTGACCTTGCTGCCTCTGAGGCAGGGAGCGGGTTAATCCATGTCATAGGAGAATTGACCTAGCTGCATATGAGGCAGCGAGCGGGCTAAGCCAAGACATATGAGACTTGACCTGGCTGCCTCTGAGGCATTGAGCGGGCTATGCCATGTTATTTGAGACTTGACCTGGCTGCATATGAGGCAGTGAGCGGGCTAAGCCAAGTCATATGAGACTTGACCTGGCTGCCTCTGAGGCAGTGAGCGTGCTAAGCCATGTCATATGAGACTTGACCTGGCTGCCTCTGAGGCAGTGAGCGTGCTAAGCCATGTCATATGAGACTTGACCTGGCTGCCTCTGAGGCAGTGAGCGTGCTAAGCCATGTCATATGAGACTTGACCTGGCTGCCTCCGAGGCAGTGAGCGTGCTAAGCCATGTCATATGAGACTTGACCTGGCTGCCTCTGAGGCAGTGAGCGTGCTAAGCCATGTCATATGAGACAAGAGAAGATGCCTTAGTTTTACAATTAATATTTATTATTTATGATATTACTTGAAAAGAGTGTTTGAACAAGTGTGCAATTGATATTTCAGCTCTGTGTAGTTTAGAGATATGACACTTATGTGTGAATGGAGGATTCTTAAATGAGAGGGTTTGTGTGCCCAATGGCACCCTATTTCCTATGTAGTGCACTACTTTTGACCATGGCCCATAGGGCTCTGGTGCACTATATAGGGAATAGGGAGCAATTTAGAATGCGGAGGGTTAAGGAGCGTGTTCAGGGCAGGCTAAGGTCCACAGAGTCCTGCCTAACCTCGATTTCTGACCGGCCCAACTTCCTAGCATATTAAATATTTCACAGTGTTCTCTTTAATAGTGGGATATGGTTTTAATGAAAATGCTTTCTGCATACATCAGATTTTTGGTAATTTGTGAAAAGTGTAAACAGCATGAATACTACATCATAACGAAGTCAGATTGCAGATGAATGCAGGAAATTACAGCATGGCAAGTCAACCATAATCTTGAAAACGAGACCCTAGGCATTTGAAAATTGTGGGAGGCAATGCAGATGTCTAGAGAGACTATGTTAACCATGTAAATAAGGGACTTTTGATGTGTTAAATCATCTGTTTCTTACAAGAGACTTTATATATCTTCCATGAGACCCCAGAGAGGGAGTGTTCATTGTTTTGAAATTGGTCAGTGGAAAATCATCAAGACATAATAGTGTGCATAGACACACGTATGCACAAAGGCACATGCAGGCATGCACACAGGCACACACACGCATGCACACACACACACACACACACACACACACACACACACACACACACACACACACACACACACACACACACACACACACACACACTCACACACACACACACACACACACACACACACACACACACACACACACACACACACACACACACACACACACACACACACACACAGTGGCAGCCTCTATCTACTCTCCTAGAGTTGGCAGCAGATCTAGAATGTACCAGATGTACTCTTGATGGCACAATATGGCATCTCTCCTGCCATATCTTTGATACATGGTAGAAGTACCACTGGCCCAACAATAATTTATTCAGTACATTTGTACACGTTCTTGTTTTTCTTATGGTCACCATTAAAGCATAGACAACAATATCCCAGTAATGGAATTATTCTCGGACTTACTGCATAACCTTTACAAAAATGTCTTTGAGAAAATGTCAATCCACTTAATCAGATTATAAATGATCTTATCCCACAAGGCATACTGTAAGGGAAGCTTAGGCCCTCAGCCTGTAAGGAAGCTTATGCCCTCAATCTGTAAGGGAAGCTTATGCCTTCAACCTGTAAGGGAAGCTTATGTCCTCAATCTGTAAGGGAAGCTTATGCCCTCAACCTGTAAGGGAAGCTTATGTCCTCAATCTGTAAGGGAAGCTTATGCCCTCAACCTGTAAGGGAAGCTTATGTCCTCAATCTGTAAGGGAAGCTTATGCCCTCAACCTGTAAGGGAAGCTTATGCCCTCAACCTGTAAGGGAAGTTTAGGCTCTCAATCTGTAAGGGAAGCGTATGCCCTCAACCTGTAAGGGAAGCTTATGCCCCCAACCTGTAAGGGAAGCTTATGCCCCCAACCTGTAAGGGAAGCTTATGCCCTCGATACAGCTTGGTGATTTAGCTAATCAGTGTCTTTCATCCCAGTAATATCATTCTTTCTTTGGATGAAAAATGCCCAGTAATATCATTCTTTCTTTGGATGAAAAATACTGGTTACATTGTCAGGACCTAAATTCACTGTCTCACCTAATGAATAGCAAATTGATCTATGTAATTTTAATAGGGCTCCTATAAATGTCTCTGTGCGCAGTTTTAATTGTGCTTTCTCAGCTGAAAATGTATGTTTTAAATACAAAGGGAAGTCCAGTAATGCCTTGTAATGTATAGTGCCATCTACTGGTTTAAAAGCATACAGTCAAAACCTTGAGAAGAGCCTCTCGCTCTCTAGTAATATGCAGTATATCCCAATACATAAAAAATAAATAAATATAAATATATTTATGTATTGTATTGTCAAAAGTACTGCCAATTATTAATGAGTGTTTTTGACCAGTGGTTTACTTGAGTTTGAATTGGTCCATTGACCGATTTGTTGACTACAGCCACGGTTATCACATATCTATTGTCCCTATATGTTAAAATAAATGATAAGAACACATATGACTAAAAGGCTACGGTATGTCCAATCAACATGCTTTCAGCTTTTTCCCTTCCGAAGAGCATAGAAATAATCTCCTGAACGGAAAAGCTTTTAAATGGCATGTGTTTAATAAGTGAGGCAAATCTGTAAGTTACAATGAATCCATCTGCTTCGTACTTACAGTAGACTAGTAAGGGAATGAAGCCATCTACAAGTCTTTAAGAACATCTCTGACATCACAATCATGGGTATTCATGGTGTTACTTAGATAGAACCCAAGCTGTGATTGACATGTCGTCACCGTTCTATCAATCCAGCATTATCAGGCATCTGTCGCGCGATGCAATGAGGAGCTTTAATGCAACATGCTTTTATATGAAGAGTGCGGAATCTATATAGATAATCAATGCACATACTATTTAAAATATAATTTTGATATACCTCCGAGACGTTTTTCAAAACGAACTGTCGCTTGGCAACAGCTAGATGAAATTGGTAGCCCATCCATAGAGCGCGCGCTCATTAATAGCTCAGTGCACAGATCAAATCGAACCTATTATTTCTAAAATAAACTATCAAATACTGTCAGTTTTAAAATATGTATTGTTGCAGTTGATTGTTCCCAAAATAGATATAGAAATTGCGCTCAAGAACCTAATAACATAACGAATGTGTTAGGCAAGATTCTAATCCACAAACACTGGAAGTAGGCTATGCAATAACCTATATCATATTTCTGCCCCAAGGGAAGCAATTATTTGTATAATTTCATTCTTACACTTTCTTTCTTTCTTTCTCTTCCACAGAACTACAACTAATGTATACCGGATATAGATCAGTTTCCTTATCAAGGTAATGACGAAATAAGGATAATAAATGCACATAGACTATTAAATGTGGAACCATAAAGGCCTGCACTCAGGTCTTTATGGGTCTCCCAAGACCATGAATTTTCCATTAACAGGCTTGAATGCCTTTTGACCTCAGTCAGGTCTTTCATTGAGATGATAAGCTATTGCAAATTGTGAAAATATTTCACAAAAGATAATAAAAATATGTTGAATTTGATTAAAATATGAACAAAACGACGATGGATATTATTCCCCAGTGCTTATCATGCATTACATTACGCGCGCCTGTGGCATGGGAGTCATCACTGTGACTGACTGTTACTGTGGAAACCAACATTACCTTGTCATTTCTAGTAGAATCGAAGATTAACAATTATCTTATTATACAAACACAAACAGCCTACTTTTCCATGTCTTTCCACAACAGATATGGTTTCACGAACTAAAATAAGCGCACACAAATTACGCATGCACCGTTTCAATGTAATTTTATATATCAATTGATAGTTTCGCTGTGTTTCTATTGATATCTTTGAAGGGGATGAAAATGGTGTGCATTTTATGTTAAGAGACTTGAAATAGGTTACAGTTGTTACTTACAACAATTGGTGACGGCAAAACTGTTCGCTACTTCCAGATTGTCAATATGGGGCGTCAATCTGAATTCGGGTGTGCTGAATTGAACCATTCCTATCCGAAATGCACTGTATTCCTGATCAGCACCCCTTGGAAAGAGTCCACCTGTAATAGAAACAATTGGACATCTCAATATACTTGTGCATAGACTATTCCAATATGTTGTATTGTTCATTTATTTTATATATTTTCATGACCACCTTTCATAATGCATTGGCACAATCACTAGCCTACTTGCTCGACCTATGTCCAATGATATATAATTTCAATTCACTTATTTGATTGATACATACCAATTTGTACACTTTGAGAGCCACCAAGCGCCAAACCCCATAAAACTGGTAGAAAGAAAACCGATGAATTCATAAGCTTAGGCATTTCCACAACAAATGTGCCCACATCCACCCAAGAACGGAGATATTCCTTGTTTACACAATAATGGTCTATGTTAGATCCGACACATATTGAAGACTTGCTGTCAGGGAAAATTCACTGGTGACTATTTTCTTCTGCAGGTGGTTTTTGTATAGGAAATTAGGGCTGTTGCTCCTTTTTTCCAGGTCCAACAGTGAAGGAATTGTATATTAACTGTCTCTTCCTCTCCTCTTTCTCGCGCTGTCCTCCTGCGAGTCGTCGACACCTCCTTTATCAAACAGGAACACTTCTCGTCTCTGCTCCGTGCGCTGGAGATCGTTTCAGCATCACGAACAAGCGACGAATGTTAATGAGATGCGTAAAGACACGAGAGGAGCCGAGCGCGCAATCCACTTCCTCGCGACGTCCAGGGCTCATTAGTGTTTGTACATGTTAGTTTGTTGAGCATATAATAGGAGACAAAATATGTGGCCTTGTCGTTTTAAACCTGCTAAGATTCATGGCAGACCATAAGGGCAATCTCATCATCTCCAGGCGTCTTCGTGTTAAACAAGTCATTATTGAGGGGTTAGCCCTTCGCTGTATCACTCTGCACTAACAACTTAGCAAATACTAACATTAATTACATCTTGAATAAACCTATGTGTGCCCTTCTGATAATCAGCCTCACAGTCACTATAACATTACAGCATGTGGATAAGCAAACAAATTCCATGCCGGTTTGAGAGTGGCACCTTAGTTCATCCATGGGTAGTGGGTGCCATGCTCAAAAGCATGTAGCTGTGCCAGCTATTGACCAACGCCTGCTTCTTAGGCTTGAAACATTCATGCATTGTTGTCTATATCTCTGAGACATTTACATTGCACTTGATGAACTTAACAAGATTATCTAGCTCATCCAAAAGAAAAACAATACTGTTGTTCACAGTCTACCCAAAATATAAGGAATGAAAAATAAACTTGCTCTAACCACTGTTGGAAGAAAATGTCTCGTAAACCAATGTGGTCCTTCATCCAGATGTGTTGATATATTTTTTTCAAGAGTGGTTGAATATCCTGAGTCCATCCCCATTTATGTAGTCCTAATTATCATGAGGTACTGTATACCTGTAACAGCATATATTTTTGTCATGTCAGACTCATTGTAACATAGGCCTACTGCTTTCTCATCATCCCCATTGTCAGCTTGTACAGGCAGACATTTAGAGGCAGTTCATTTGTAGCTCGTCAAGGCAATCTTGTCAAGTGTGGGTGTTTGTGTACATACGTGCATATATGCGTGTGTGTGTGGGTGTGCGTAGGTGAGTGCATGTATTTGTGATCAGCTAATTATTATTCTTTTGTTTACTCAACTTTTTGGTTAAATTGGTACCTGAATTTAAAATGTTTAGTTGGGCCCACACTTAGCATAAAATCAGTCACCATAAAATGATGTGTTTGCTCAACTTGTCTTATATGTTCATTTAACTATAACTTATTATTTGGGCATCTTAACTAAAAAAGTCGGTGCAACTGGTTACGCACATGCACAGTGCATACAATGTTTTCAGTTTACATATTTGACACAGGTTGACAGACATGATTACATTGTGCATGTTAATTTATACAGTAATTATAATTCAACATCTTCTCACCTGGGATTTAAACTCACAACCTTTTGGTTCACAGCATTCTGATTTTACTGCTATGCCACAATGTCTGTCATTTATCAGTTCATCTGACTATTCTCAACTCATTAATTTGACAGAAATATTTCAGCAATTGTAGGGTTTTTCTGTATAGTTGTCTAAAGTTGATGGGGCATGTTACTCTGTTTTCATGTTACTTTTTAATCACTGTAATAAATGCAATAGTTTTACTATTGTGTACTTTTAACAGAGCTGAGATTGTGTGCAAATCCCAGGTGAGGACATAATAATATTGACTGCATAATTTAACATGCACAATTTAATCAATCAATGTAATCATATATGTAAAATATGCACCATTTCCGTTAAAAGCACTGTGTGTGTAACCAGTTCCACAGCCTTTTTGAGTTGACGCCATAATACTTTCTAGTTGAATGAACATAAGACAAGTTGAGCAAACACATCATTTTATATTGACTGCATTTAAAAAAAAAGTTTTCTAAATTTGAAGCTATGTTTGGGCTAACTAAAAATGTTAAGTTTAGGTAACACTTTGAGTAAACTTAAAAAGGCTGTGGGAACCAGTTACTTAATCATAATTAGTGTGTGTGTGTGTGTCTCCCTCCACTCCCATCTCGCTGGAGTTAAACATCAAATGAATGCACTCTTTACCTTTGATCTAAGGCTTGTTTTCCACTCTTCCTTGTTTTCCACTATTCCACGTCAACCTCTATTCCATGTCGTCCTCTATTCCATGTCGTCCTCTATTCCATATGTTCCACTATTCCATGTTTTCCACATAGCTTTCAGCACCATGGACAGCAGTAAAATGAGGCTGATTCACAGGCTGTATCACATCCGGCCGTGATTGGGAGTCCCATAGGGCGGTGCACAATTGCCCAGCGTCATCCGGGTTTGGCCGGGGTAGGCCGTCATTGTAAATAAGAATTTGTTCTTAATTGACTTGCCTAGATAAATAAACAAAAAACAAAAACATTATTATTTATATATATATATATATATATATATATATATATATATATATATATATATATATATATATGCTCATATTTTTCAGCACCATGGACAGCAGTGAAATTCTATTCTCTCAAAGATTTCAGCACCATTGCCTGTGATGAAACTATATTCTCTCATAGCTTTCAGCACCATGGACAGTGTTGAAATTATATTCTCTCATAGCTTTCAACACCATGGACAGTGGTGAAACAATAACTGCTTGTCCTTGCTGGGGGTTGACATATCTATGGGTGTCTATGATGTGTACATTATGCGTGCAAATCTGTGTTTATAGGGTTAAGTGGTGTTCCTTTTTGACTACATTAAATCTATTTAATCACCGACAGCTGGTGATGCCTTCCACATAATTGAATAAGATATAATTTTGGTTCACACATACAATGTAGGTAGCAGTAGAGATGCTGTTTTATTACGTTTCATTTTTTAATAAAACATGATCTAATTAGAGACGTGAATAAGTTTAAATTCCAGTCAGTCTTTACAAAAACTATAAACCAGAAATGTCAGATTAGGTTTTGCTCTGTAAACTGTGTTGTAATTCAAGCCAAACCCCAACATTTAATCTTGATACAAAGACCCTATTACCACCTACGCATATGTTGCTGCCAAGTGTAACTGTCAAGTTAACATCAAGTAAGTCATTGGCCTTTTGACACATTTTTTTAATCTGCTTTGAGTGGCCATACAGTTGAAGTAAGAAGTTTACATACACTGAGGTTGGAGTTAATAAAACTCATTTTTCAAACACTCCCCAAATTTCTTGTTAACAAACTATAGTTTCGGCAAGTCTGTTAGGACATCTACTTTGTGCATGACACAAGTCATTTTCCCAAAATTGTTTACAGACAGAGTATTTCACTTATAACTCATTGTATCACAATTCCAGTGGGTCAGAAGTTTACATACACCAAGTTGACTGTGCCTTTAAACAGCTTGGGAAATTCCAGAAAATTATGTTATGGCTTTGAAGCTTCTGATAGGCTAATTGACATAATTTGAGTCAATTGGAGGTGTACCTGTGGATGTACCTCTGAAGGCCTACCTTAAAACTCAGTGCGACTTTGCTTGACATAATGGGAAAATCAAAGGAAATCATCCAAATTGTAGACGTCCACAAGTCTGGTTCATCCTTGGGAGCAATTCCCAAATGCCTGAAGGTACCACGTTCATCTGTACAAACAATAGTACACAAGTATGAACACCATGGGACCACGCAGCCCTTATACCACTCAGGAAGGAGACTCGTTCTGTCTCCTAGAGATGAACGTACTTTGGTTTCGAAAAGTGCAAATCAATCCCAGAACAACAGCAAAGGATCTTGTAAAGATGCTGGAGGAAAAAGGTACAAATGTATCTATATACACAGTAAAACGAGTCCTATATTGACATAACCTGATATGTTTGGAGGAAAAAGGTGGGAGGCTTGCAAGCCGAAGAACACCATCCCAACCGTGAAGCACGGGGGTGGCAGCATCATGTTGTGGGGGTGCTTTGCTGCAGGTGGGACTGATGCACTTCACAAAATAGATGGCATCATGAGGCTGGAAAATGATGTGGATATATTGAAGCAACATCTCAAGACATCAGTCAGGAAATTAAAGCTTGGTCGCAAATGGGTCTTCCAAATAGACAATGACCCCAAGCATACTTCCAAAGTTGTGGCAAAATGGCTTAAGGACAAGTCAAGGTATTGGAGTGGCCATCACAAAGCCCTAACCTCAATCCTGTTGAAAATGTGTGGCAGAACTGAAAAAGCATGTCCGAGCAAGGAGGCCTACAAACCTGATTCACTTACACCAGCTCTGTCTGGAGGAATGGGCCAAAATTCACCCAACTTATTGTGGGAAGCTTGTGGAAGGCTACCTGAAACGTTTTACCCAAGTTGAACAATTTAAAGGCAATGCTACCAAATACTAATTGAGTTTATGTAAACATCTGACCCACTGGGAACGTGATGAAATAAATAAAAGCTGAAATAAATCATTCTCTCTACTATTATTCTGGCAATTCACATTCTTAAAATAAAGTGGTGATCCTAACTGGGGCAGCAGAGTAGCCTAGTGGTTAGAGCAGGGGTGTCAAAGTCAAATGGACGGAGGGCCAAATAAAAAATTTAGCTACAAGCCGAGGGCCGGACTGTTCGAATGTTCATTGAAAAATTTTTAAATGACGCATATAGTCTAGTGAACCTAATTGAACCTACTGAAAACCTAACAAATATATTCCAATATGATCAGATAAATAAAGCAATATTTTCTTATGGCTCTGTCAGTAATCTTTAATTTTCAACAGACACAAAAGACAAATTTCCTTTATATAAAAATCCCCATAACATGAACATTAAATGAAAGAAACCGGTATTCAAGGCACCATCAGTAGCCTATATTTTCTATTTTAGCAAAAGTGGGCTAAATTTACTTCAAAGAAAAAAACAATAATAGCAATTTTCTATCATCCACTCAACTGAAATATTTTTAAAATATAATTGGATTGAAATACAATAAAATAAAGTGCAAAAATCTATTAATCAAAAACAACACTTTGTTTAAGGAGAAGTAACATGCAGTGAAAACAAATATTAAACTTTAACTTTTAAACTTGAACTGAGTAAAAACTCTAAATATGTGATTGCACAGTAATGTTCACTTGTTTGAGGTTGAGGGTGATACTTGGTGGTGTCCCATCTTTTCCACAAGTTCATCAATGTTCGGGGTAAGGCTCTGAGCTGAGGAAATCCTCAGAATTGAGTGGAGGTGTTCAGCAGTAAGTCGACTTCTGTGTGATGTTTTGTTCAGGTTCATCAAAGAAAAAGTTGTTCACACAGGTATGTGCTGCCAAACATAGACAACGTTTGAGCAGCCTGGATGCGCAGCTGGGGCATTGTGTCGGGAGGAAACGGGCGAACTCCGCAGCACCCACTGCCGCATATTTTGCCCTCAGTGCATCATTGCATTGGAGGTCAATCAACTCCATTTGGAGGTTTGGTGGTGAGCTTTCCACGTCAACAGCAAATGGGTTACCGAGCAGTTCCAACCTGCTTTTTTGTGCTTCAAAGTCAGCAAATCGGCGTCGAAAGTCAGCGGCAAGCATACCTATTTTATCAGCCAACTGTGCGCTCGGGAACGCACTGGTAGAGAGCTTCTCTTTCATGGTCTGGCAGCTGGGAAAGTGGCTCAAATTTTCTTTCCGCATCTGCGTCTCCCACAGAGTCAGTTTGGTTTTAAATGCCTTCACTGTACTGTACATATCAGAGATGACATGATCCCGACCCTGCAGCTGCAAGTTCATTGCATTCAGATGACTCGTAATGTCACACAGAAAAGCCATTTCACACAGAAACATTTCGTCTCGGAGTTGTGTTGTGTCTTTCCCTTTGCTGTCCAAGAACAGACAAATCTCCTCACGAAGCTCGAAACATCTTTGAAGCACCTTTCCCTGGCTTAGCCATCGCACCTCTGTGTGATAAGGCAAATCACCATGCTCCGTTTCTAACTCCGTCAGAAATGCCTTGAACTGGCGGTGATTCAAACCTTTGGCTCTGATAAAGTTAACTGTGCGCGTGATGATGCTCATTACATGCTCCATTTTCAAGGCTTTACCGCACAACGCTTCCTGGTGTATGATACAATGATAAGCTGTCAGCTCACCTGTCGCGTTTTCCTCTTGCATCTTTTCCCGTATCTTCGCCACCAGTCCGCTCCTGTGTCCACACATCGCAGGTGCTCCGTCGGTTGTCAAACCCACGAGTTTTTCCCAAGGCAGCTCCATCTCATTTACACATCTTGACACCTCTTCATACAAATCATGCCCCGTAGTTGTGCCATGCATAGGACGTAAAGCCAAAAACTCCTCTGTCACGCTTAGGCTGGAGTCCACTCCGCGGATGAAAATTGACAACTGGGCAATGTCAGAAATGTCGGTGCTCTCATCCACAGCCAAGGAATATGCAATGAAATCTTTTCCCTTTTTCACAAGCTGCTCTTTTAGATTGATGGACAACTGGTCTACTCTCTCGGCAATGGTGTTTCTGCTCAGACTCACATTTAAAAAGAGTTGCCTTTTTTCTGGGCAAACTTCGTCACAAACTTTAATCATGCAGTTTTTGATGAAATCCCCTCCGTAAATGGCCGGGCTGATTTAGCGATCTCTTCTGCCAAAATAAAACTGGCCTTGACAGCAGCCTGGCCTTGTGATTTGGCTTTTTTGAACAGAGCCTGTCGAGATTTGAGGCCTCGTTTTAATTCCTCTGCCTTTTGTAGCCTTTGTTCCATGTCCATATTCTTGTTTTTGTCCGCGTGTTTCGTTTCATAATGTCGTCTCAGATTATACTCTTTCAGTACCGCCACACTTTCTCCACACAGAAGACACACAGGTTTTCCAGCTACCTCCGTGAACATATACTCCGACTCCCACCTTGTTTGAAACCCCGGTTCTCAGTGTCCACCTTCCGTTTTGCCATTTTTGATGGGTATCTGAAAGTTAATTTTACTGTGATGCTGACGACTGCTGTGCCAATAAATATTGAAATGAAGCAGCCTACTGCTCGGTGCGTCACCGTTGCATTGTGGGAAATGTAGTATTGGTGCGTGTAAAAGATCTGCGGGCTGCCGGCTTGCTGCGGTCTGCGGGCCGGTTCTAATAATAAATCAAGATCATCCCAGGGGCCGTAAAAAACCTTCTCGTGGGCCGGATGTGGCCCGCGGGCCTTGACTCTGACATATGTGGGTTAGAGCATTGGATTAGCAACCGAAAGGTTGCAAGTTCATATTCCCGAGCTGACAAGGTACAAATCTGTGAAAAACTGAGGTGTATGTAAACTTCTGACTTCAAGTATATGACAGTAATGTGTTCTTCATTTGTTGGAGGGGATTTTGCTATAGAAGGAGCATGGAGTTAGCTCGAACCAGCAGTATCAACCCAAAGCTACAGCAAAGGGTATTTGGACCATCGCTCAAAACAGTAGTATCAACCCAGAACACCATGGTGTTAGGACTATAACCAGTAGTATCAACCCAGAGCAGGACCATAGTTCAAACCAGCAGTATCAACCCAGAGCAGCATGGTGTTAGGACCATAGCTCAAACCAGCAGTATCAACCCAGAGCAGCATGGAATTAGGACCATAGCTCAAACCAGCAGTATCAACCCAGAGCAGGACCATAGCTCAAACCAGCAGTATCAACCCAGAGCAGCATGGAATTATGACCATAGCTCAAACCAGCAGTATCAACCCAGAGCAGCATGGAATTAGGACCATAGCTCAAACCAGCAGTATCAACCCAGAGCAGGACCATAGCTCAAACCAGCAGTATCAACCCAGAGCAGCATGGAATTAGGACCATAGCTCAAACCAGCAGTATCAACCCAGAGCAGCATGGTGTTAGGACCATAGCTCAAACCAGCAGTATCAACCCAGAGCAGCATGGAATTAGGACCATAGCTCAAACCAGCAGTATCAACCCAGAGCAGGACCATAGCTCAAACCAGCAGTATCAACCCAGAGCAGCATGGAATTAGGACCATAGCTCAAACCAGCAGTATCAACCCAGAGCAGCATGGAATTAGGACTATAGCTCAAACTAGCAGTATCAACCCAGAGCAGCATGGAATTAGGACCATAGCTCAAACCAGCAGTATCAACCCAGAGCAGGACCATAGCTCAAACCAGCAGTATCAACCCAGAGCAGCATGGAATTATGACCATAGCTCAAACCAGCAGTATCAACCCAGAGCAGCATGGAATTAGGACCATAGCTCAAACCAGCAGTATCAACCCAGAGCAGCATGGTGTTAGGACCATAGCTCAAACCAGCAGTATCAACCCAGAGCAGCATGGTGTTAGGACCATAGCTCAAACCAGCAGTATCAACCCAGAGCAGCATGGAATTAGGACCATAGCTCAAACCAGCAGTATCAACCCAGAGCAGCATGGAATTCGGACCATAGCTCAAACCAGCAGTATCAACCCAGAGCAGCATGGTGTTAGGACCATAGCTCAAACCAGCAGTATCAACCCAGAGCAGCATGGAATTAGGACCATAGCTCAAACCAGCAGTATCAACCCAGAGCAGCATGGAATTAGGACCATAGCTCAAACCAGCAGTATCAACCCAGAGCAGCATAGAATTTGGACCATTGCTCAAACCCACAGTATCAACCCAGAGCAGGACCATAGCTCAAACCAGCAGTATCAACCCAGAGCAGCATGGAATTAGGACCATAGCTCAAACCAGCAGTACAAACCCAGAGCAGCAATAGTACAGCACAGTGGGAAATAGCTACAGTACACATAAGTGACTGATAGCTACACATCAGGGGGAGAAAAATGCATCATGAACACACCACTAACTCATGCTACCTCAGTCAACCCAGGGCGCTGGGTTGTTATTGTATCAGTCACTGAGCCTGGGATGTTGGATGCCACTCTCTCTCTTGTAAATATTCATAGCTTTCTGCTCTAATTGTCTGGTTGTCAACCAGATATCTATATGTATCTGTGCAGAAGAGCAACAACTGGCAGTGTATAATTGGTGAATGGGAGTCAGGGAGAGAAAGTTGGGCTCTCTGTATATTGTCGGTCCCATTCGATGCCAGACACATGGATCTATAAGGAATCTGTCTGGGCATTGACCTCTTGGGCTTCTCCCATCTTCTTTGATATGTTGGTTTGTTTAGGAGCTTACCACTGGAATATACCGTATTGTATCCAGAGGTAGTTCAATGAGATTACACTCAAAAGTGAGGGGTAGAATAGCTTTAGGAATTAATTGACATTATAACAAGGTTCATGGTCTAAGGCACTGTGTCTTGGTGCTAGAGGCGTCACTACAGACCTTGGTTCAATTCCGGGCTCTATCACAACTGCCCGTGATTGGGTGTCCCAATGGACGGCGCACAATTGGCCCAGTGTTGTCTGGGTTTGGCCGAGGTAGGCCGTCATTGCAAATAAGAATTTGTTCTTAACTGACTTTCCTAGGTAAGTAAAGGTTAAATCAAAATATAAAATAGGCTTAACATGCAACTTCAGCTGAATTTACCTACAACAAGAGGGGCTAGAACAGACGTGGCAAACACAGGATCCAATCTGGCCCGTAAATTTAAAAAATAACCCCAAAAATATGGGAAAACAAACTCAATATACTTTCAAATGACTTCAACCAAATCAAAACTGTATAAATTATAATGGACCTTTATTCATACAGGTTCTTCACTGTGTCCAGCTCCCTAATAATCAAAGAAATGAAAGCTCGACAGTCAGGGAGAATTCAGGACAATTTTTTGGCACATTTTGACAGCACGGAAATATAACCAATTTTCTGTGCGGCCCTCCGGAGCTAGTTGAAAATCAAATGCGTCCACCGGGGGAAAATGGGTTTGACATCCCCTGGGCTCGAGTGATCGTTGACTGACAGTTCATTGAACTTTTGTTGACAGGGAGACTAGACACAATGCAGAAGTGATAACTATCTTTGCAAATGAGTTATACTGAGACAATTGGTAATGGGGGATTATGCAAAAAAAACATACACTATCTGTTGCAATGCTACACAATGGTACAGTGGCTGTACAGTAGCTGGGGTGAATTGAGCTTCTGTAGCGGTTCATTTCATATCAAAGTGTTCCTACTCCCTCGGGCTCACGGCTTCATGATGCTATTATATGAATGAGCACAATAACTTGCACAAGAGCATAGATAGTAGAGGGGACTGCTTGAAGCAGAAAGCAAGATAAGCTCTTACTGACTGAGAAAGGAATAGGCAAAAGCGATCTGAGAAGAATTGGGGTACACTGTCGACCTAAGACTCACCAAGTTTGTGAAATTATACCCTTTTGTGAGGAACTAGATTTTGAGGATCAACCTGGAATTCAGGGACATTTGTAACCCTGAGTAATAACTTCATAGAACAAACTGAAATATTTGCATATTCAAGGCTGAGTCACTGACAAACCATGGATGCCGGAAAGATAATGATTCCTGAATGACTTTAGAGGATATACAAATTCCATTCAAATTCAGCTTCTTGGGGTATTTAGTCCACCCCGCCACCTTATCAATTGATAGTGGAGCTGTGAGGACTAATGGCAGTCGCTGATGCCTCCGTGACTGAAAGGTTCCTTGAGCAATATACTGAATACAGCAAGGTGGGGGCATGAATGCACAGAAAGGCACATGAGCCCCAAAAAATTCTAGGCCAAGCATATATTACAAACAGTGAAAATTCCCACGAGCCAACCTACCATGGATCAGCAGCAAGGTCAGGAAGAGTGCTGAGATTGGCAACTCACTCTGACTCAGTAGTTTACATAAAATATGTGTGTGAAAGTCTATACTACATTAGAATAGGTCATAGACAGTCTATTGTGTGACCTCATATTACACTGATACCTCATGGTCTCTGTGGATCTACTGCAAAGCATCACACAATAGATATTATGCAATACTGTATGCTTTCTAATGCTATGCGCTGTGCTTGGAATATTAATTGCCCTCAAGCATACAGATTAGAGATAGCTAAACTATAACACACTCAGAATATTTACATATGTATAAGATATTATAATTGTCCTATCATTTTTCACAGTAAAATAGTGTGGAAACGATTGTAAAGGCCTTAACTAAGAGAAGAGCCCTGAGACTAATTCAGGGAGTGTAAATGTCTGAGGTTGGAGACGGTTAACACTGTTTATTAATTACATGTTTAATAACCCTTCCAGCTTTCTAGATGGCTCTTTCATTTCTCTCTTTCTGTGAGACTCCAAAATCTGTCATGATTTTTTGTGCGCTGTCTTCCTCTCCTTCACGCTCTCACACTTCCTCTCTCCCTTTCTCTCTCTCACACTTCCTCTCTCCCGTTCTCTCTCTCTCTCTCTCTCTCTCACACACACACATACACTCTCCTTCCTTCCAACTTCATCAATCCCTTCCTTTCTTCTCTCTCAGGTCTGAGCAGAACTAACTTGTTCACTCCTGGCAACCGAGCCAGGAGTCATGGAAAGTTTGGCAATTGGTTCAGTCTGCTCAGCCCAAGCCCTGCATTGAGCCACCCACGACCCCATTCCTTTACAGGAAGTCCCAGTCACCACACTTCCTCAAGTCTCATACCTCCTCATGCCATGCCGTACTACAGTCACCAAGGCCACAGCCATCAAGAGCGTGGACATTTTTAAACGACTCAAAAATGGATTCCCTAAGTTATTTGGCACGTACATATAATAAAGAAATGAATCCATTACAATGAACATAATCTCACGAGACCTTCATTTTATTTGCATTTCATTAACTAAAACCCACACCTGACTCAAATTCAGACTAAGGTACAGTAATATGTGAGTTAACTTTGTTATCGAATACAACAGCAATTTTGAGGCTGTTAAACACATAGAGATGCATTAATCATTAAATCAAATCAAATTTTATTCAACACATGCTTCATAAACAACAAGTGTAGACAAACAGTAAAATGTTTACTAACGGACCCTTCCCAACAATGTTGAGAGAAAAATAGAAAGATAATTGCAAGGAATAAAGGCACAATGAGTAACAATATCTTGGCTATATACACCGGGTACCAATACCGAGTCGATGTCCAGGGGTACGAGGTAACGGAGGTAGACATGTACATATAGGTAGGTATAAAGTGACTAGGTAACAGGATAGATAATAAATAGTAACAACAGCTTGAGTCAAAAGAATTTGTGCAAAAAGGGTCAATGCAGATAGTCAGAGTAGCTATTGGTTAACAACACTGACCAAAAATATAACATGTTTCATGAGCTGAAATGAAATATCCTAGAAATGTTCCATATGCACAAAAAGCTGACAGTTTTTCTCTCAAATGCTTTGCACAAATTTGAATACATCCCTGTTAGTGAGTATTTCCCCTTTGCCAAGATAATCCATCCACCTGACAGGTGTGGCATATCAAGAAGCTGATTAAAACCCCCTAGAGTCGATGTCTGCAGGCCCGCGGAAATCTGATTAGGATACGCATTGGATATGTCTCAATCCACCACATCAGCCAATGTCGCACTTCCGCATCTGCGGTGAAAGGAGACAGAGTTAGAACAGTGTTTGTTAGACCATGAGACATCCCGAAAATCGGTCTTGTCAAAAAACCGTCTAGCATCCGAATGGTTTGACCTACAAAATATTACCCCTCTATGAAACGATGAAACGCTCATGAACACGATGGTGTTCTCCATTTTGCGCTACGACCCCCACCACCGTTTGCAGCGTCCGAACAGTTTGGGCTACACAATAATATGACCCTATGCACTCTGTACTCGTCTAAAGGTCCCGGTACCAGTTAACAAACATTTATGGAAGTATTTAAAAAAAATATCAAATAGCCAAATGGTCCTCGGTACGACTTTCTTTAAACAATTCCATATAGCTTAGTAGAACCCCACCCTCCCCCTGCTTAGAAAGGGCTTGGTTTTAAACAGCATGATCATTACATAGATCCACCTTATGCGGGAGACAATAAAAGGCCACTCTAAGTTATGCAGTTTTGTCACACAACACAATGCGACAGATGCCTCAAGTTTTGAGGGACCATGCAATTGGCATGCTGACTGCAGGAATGTTCACCAGAGCTGTTGCCAGAGAATTGAATGTTCATTTCTTTACAAATGTTGTCTTCGAAAATTTGTAAGTACGTCCAACCGGCTTCACAACCACAGACCACGTGAATGGCGTCGTGTGGGCGAGCGGTTTGCTGATGTCAACGTTGTAAACAGAGTGCCCCATGGTGGTGGTGGGGTTATGGTATGGGCAGGCATAAGATACTGACAACGAACACAATTGCATTTTATCAATAGCAGTTTGGATGCACAGAGATACCGTGACAAAATCCTGAGGCCCATTGTCGTGCCATTCACCCGACGCCATCACTTCATGTTTCAGCATGATAATACACAGCCTCATGTCGCAAGGATCTGTACACAATTCCTGGAAGCTAAAAATGTCCCAGTTCTTCCATAGCTATCATACTCACCAGACATTTCACCCATTGAGAATGTTTGGGATGCTTTGGATCGACATATACAACAGTGTGTTCCAGTTCCTGCCAGTATATCCAGCAACTTCACACATTGAAGCGGAATGGGACAACATTCCACAAGCCAATATCAGCAGCCTGATCAACTCTATGTGAAGGATGTGTCGCACTGCATTAAGCAAATGGTGATCACACCAGATAGTGACTGGTTTTCTGATCCACAACCCTACTTTTTTCAAAGGTATCTGTGAACAACAGATGCATATCTATATTCCCAATCATGTGAAATCCATAGATTATTGCCAATTTATTTATTTCAATAGACTCATTTTCTTATATGAACTGTAATTCATGTGGACACCCGTTGAAATTAGTGCATTCGGCTATTTCAGCCACACCCTTTGCTGGTAGGAGTATAAAATCGAGTCCACAGCCATGCAATCTCCATAGACATACATTGGCATTAGAATGTCCTTACTGAAGAGCTCAGTGACTTTCAATGTGGTACCGTCATAGGATGCCACCTTTCCAACAAGTTAGTTAGTCAAATTTCCGCCCTGTTAGAGCAGCCCCGTTCAAATGTAAATGTTGTTTTTGTGAAGCGGAAATGTCTAGGAACAACAGTGGCCCAAAGTGGTAGGCCACACAAGCTCACAGAACTGGGATCGCCGAGTGCTGAAGCACGTAGCGCGTAAAAATCATCTGTCCTCGGTTGCAACACTAACTACTGAGTTCCAAACTGCCTCTGGTAGCAAGAACTGTTCGTCGGGAGTTTCATGAAATGGTTTTCCATGGCCGAGCAGCCACACACAAGCCTAAGATCACCATGCATAATGCCAAGCATCGTCTGGAGCAGTGGAAATGTGTTCTCTGGAGTGATGAATCACCAATAACCATCTGGCAGTCCGACGGACCAATCTGGCTTTGGTGGATGCCAGGAGAGGAGAATGCTACCTGCCCCGATGCATTGTCCCAACTGTAAAGTTTGGTGGAGGAGAAATAATGGTCTGGGGCTGTTTTTCATATTTCCTTAGTTCCAGTGAAGGGAAATCTTAATGCTACAGCATACAATGACATTATAGACCATTCTACGCTTCCAACTTTGTGGCAACAGTTTGGAGAAGGCCCTTTCCTGTTTCAGCATGACAATGCCCCTGTGCACAAAGCGAGGTCCATACAGAAATTATTTGTTGAAATTGGTGTGGAAGAACTTGACTGGCCTGCACAGAGCCCTGATACTTCCTCTTCTAGGTTTTCTTGTAAGCAGGAATCAGGAGGATAGAGTTATGGTCAGATTTGCCAAATGGAGGGTGAGGGAAAGCTTTTTATGCATGTCTGTGTGTGGAGTAAAGGGGATCTAGAGTTTTTTCCCCTCTGGTTGCACAGGTGAAATTAAGTCAAACGGATTTCAGCTTCCCTGCATTATAATCACTAGGAGCACCGCCTCTCGAGCAGAACCTCGAGACTTCCCTAATATTAGACACTGCGCACCAGCTGTTGTTAACAAAGAGACACACACCCCCTCTCCTGAGCTTCTCCGACACTGCCATTCTGTCTTGCCAATGAATTGAAAACCAGCTAGAGAAACACAGAATAGGATAGTCTCGAATGGAGCTCATCCAGTTTATTCTCCAACATTCGCCACTAGAACGGCTGGTAGAGACAATTTATCCACTCTCCAGTGTATACTCGTATGGTATCCCGCATGCCAGCCTCTATAGGGCAGTCTCCTCCTCCTATATGTATCGAGGTTTTGGGCCTGGTCCGCGATAAACAATATGTCCTTCACCCCCCGACTCATTGAAGTAGAAGTCCTCGTCCAAATCGAGGTTAGTGATCGCTGTTCAGATGTTCAGAAACTCTTTTTGGTCATAGGAAACAAAGGTGGAAACATTATGTAAAAAAAAAACAGTTAAGATCAGCAAAAAATACAAAATAGCACAATTGGTCAGGAGCCCGTAAAACATCCGCTATTCCCTCCAGCATCATTTAGGAGATTAGATTTATCTCTGTGGTTAAATATCTCTATTACCATTTCAGAGGACAAGCAACAGAAAAAAATGTAACCCACATTTCAGAATTGAAGATGATCTAATGCCCTAAAATCTCTAGGAAAGCTTTAGCAAAAAATCACCCACGTGCCATAAACTGGAATCTGTAGGGTTAAGTGGGGTGATCACGGATCGCATGTAGTGTAGCTCCTATTTTAACTAATCAGCTCTAACTGTCACTCAGGTCTGTTGGTTATCTGTGTCCCCCATGTGGAAGGGGGGTTGGGGAGGTTGACTCAGGTCTGTTGGTTACCTGTGTGTCCAATGGGGGGAGGTTGTCCCCCTGTGAAAGGTCATGTTAGATTAGAAGCCAGTCTGTGTGATATAGGTTACAGAGCTATGTTAGCTGCAGGGGGGCTGGAGGAGGGTGGGGGTGGTGCAGATACAGAGTTATCCCGGTTATGTCAGTGATGAGAGAGGATGAGTCATGAGCAGCATAGATACTCACTTTCTTCATCTCAGATGACATTGACTATCATAACATTGCTTTTAGAATAGGACAAATCAAGACAAGTGTTTGCCTCGTAACGCCGTCTCTATGGGAACGAGGCATCTGACTGACCCAAAATAACAACCTAGATTGCATATTGATTTTGTAATGTGACATGTTTAAAAAGACAGGAAGCTGGTAGCAAGCTTATAGCACCATGTTTTAAAGGAATAAGGCAAAGATACCAGACACACAAGGTGATCAAAAAGTTTATTTGAGAACCAAGATGCCACATACTCATGGTTATTTTATATGTGATGCTGTGGTATTTGACTTCTTATTCCCCCAGGTTCACTTGTATATTTTCTGTTCCGAAGGAACCTTATCTCCTCCAGCCATTTAAATTAAAGGCAGAAATAGAAGCATCCTCTAGTGGGCACTGCAGAGCTCAATCTAATTCTCCCAGGCATTCAAAATAAGATTAAAGGGGACATCCATGAGAGAAAATTCCATGGGTACCAGTCAATATTAAAGGCAAACTGATAGATTTTGGGGGAAATCAATTTAACCAAAACATTTTGGCCCTAAAAACAGTGAATTTCCTGAGTGATATTAGTATATTTAATGAGAGATTATTTTAACCACTAATTTGTCATTCTCGTTAAACTCACGTGTTGTTATTGTTATGTGTTTGTCTCACCAACTGGCATGTGTATTCATTCTAGAAACAATCGTCGGCGAGATTGGTTGCCCTGAGTAACCGCTGAAATCTTCCCTCTGTAATTTCTGTAACCATGACAGCAACAGCAAAGAAGCCAAGATGGTACTTATTTGCTTGATGAATAAGGATATATTCATAACATTTGATTTAAATTAATCTATGGTCTAACCTCACATGTAATATAACCACTGAAATTGCATTTTCTTCTATACTTTCCATCCTCAACAAACCTGACCAGATCTCCTTCTGCTTCTGCTTCATTTATATGGGCCATTTGTCATGACATGAGGTCAGCATCTATCTTGGTTCATTATGTTGGATACAAATCTCATATTGACGAGGCTCGCAACAAAACTCAGAGGTCAATATCCAAACACATTTCCAGTGCATAATTATTGATGGCCAATTGGGAGATTAGGAGATGGTCAAGCCTCTCATGGGGGAAATAGCTGTGTGCCATGCTTAATATGCAGGTTGCATGTTGGGAAAATACAGGTCAGCCAATGGGAAAGGAGGAACCCAGTGGGCATACGTCGTGATAAAGACGTATTTTACTGGTTGAAATCTGGTCGGGACGTCTTATAACTAGATCACAACCAGATGAAGACATCTTATCAATTCATTAACACCAATCTATACAAACGTTAGCTAGTTTTAAGTAGCTAACGCTAGTCCTCTGGCTAATCCTCCATGGACATGGTATGTTTTCATTTTTACCTGTTGTAACCATTGGTTGTAGCTAACGTTAGGACATTTTAATATCTGTTTAGTTGACAGTAAATGAGTGTGTGTGTGTGTGCATGTGACTGTGTGTGAGAGAGAGAGGGAGAGTTGAAGAGAGAACCTTGTCATGCTAGCTGTGTGTAGGTGTGTGTTCTGTGTGAGAAAGAGAGGGGGAGGGTGAGAGATTACAAATAACTTATAGAAAAGATTGTAATAATGTCAACATTGTGTCATGCTAGCCGAGAGTGAGAGAGAGAGAGAGAGAGAGAGAGAGAGAGATGAACATTACAACTCTCAACTGCCTTTTTCAATTTCTGAATCTTCTAGCTTGGATGGGAGGAGGGAACAAGAGGAAGTTATCCAGTCTGCCGACCAAGAAATGTAAATAGCCTATGTTTTTCTGTTTCTCTCCATCTGTCTGCCTGACGGCCAGATTGCTGAGGGGCAGCATAGTTAATGTACTGGCTAGGCTAACTGTGAAGACCTTAGGTAATGATTAATCATGATTCGTCTTTACAGTTCCTGAAACATATAAGTGACCTGATGCATGGCCTCTACAGCAGTGCTTGGCCAGCCACTCAGTTACGAATGACTTATTCAGCCACATTCCAGGGAGAGAGCAGAACCACCCCTCATTCAATCCATAGTTACTGAAGGTAAGTTTTGTGTGCAATTATTTATTTTTTCTGTTTGATACTGTTCAACGTGTATTGATTTCTACTAACCAGCTTTGTACTAGCTGTGCAGGGATCAATGTTTTTTTTTCTCTGCATAAGGTCTCACTGAGACTTGATTCCCCAAGAGACATGCAATTGAATTTACCACAGGTGGACTCTAATCACGTTGTAGAAACATCTTAAGGATGATCAATGGAAACAGGATGCACTTAATTTCGAGTCTCATAGCAAAGGGTCTGAATGCTTATGTAAATAAGGAATTTCATTATAATTTTTTTTGTGACTTACATTTGCAAAAAAATCTAAAAAACTTGTTTTTTTCATTATGTGGTATTGTATGTAGATTGATGAGGGGGAAAACTATTTAATTCATTTCTGAATAAGGCTGTAATGTAACAAAATGTGGAAAATGTCAAGGGGTCTGAATACTTTCTGTATGCACTGTACAGTATATGAGCAAGTTGCTCTTTTTTGAAGACATCTCTGAGCTATAACTGCCACAAACTGCTTTAACTAGTACCATGGAAAAACTTTTAGCCAGCTGAGCCATCAAACTTTCTTCAGGAATGTCCTGTAAAATTTAATTTTAAAATCTCAAATGTATAAAGTTGTAATGTGTTGATTCTCTTCACTGCAGATCTGACCCATCACACCAGTCTTCAAGAGGGCCACTATGCTCCAGATCTGCCCCATCACACCAGTCTTCAAGAGGGCCACTATGCTCCAGATCTGACCCATCACACCACTCTTCAAGAGGGCCACTGCATTCTAGAACTGACCCATCACACCAGTCTTCAAGAGGGCCACTATGCTCCAGATCTGACCCATCACACCACATTTCAAGAGGGCCACTATGCTCCAGATCTGACCCATCACACCACTCTTCAAGAGGGCCACTATGATCTGTCACAAATGTGACTGTTTTTACGAGGAAAAGTTAACCTTTTGATACCATGTGAATAATTTCGGGGGAGGAGGTTATTTTTATGATATCTGGCAAAATCCTTGAGTTTATTTTAATGAGCAATGGGTACATAACATTTGTTTAATCTCACATTCTTCAGTGATTGTGGTAAATCTGTGATAAATGTGTGTAGAGACAGACAGATTTAGACTACAACAAATAATATCACAAATACATTGTTGAGTGAGTCATATAAACATTTATTTAGTTTGTAAATTGTAAACTTGCAAATCACATATACATGGTCAGTTTGTTAACCCATTTACACATGAAATATGGTGCTGAACATGTAGTGATATGTGAGAGATTGTCAAAAGGTACAATTCTCGTAGTGGCAATGTCATATAACCAACTGAACAACGACACAGTTTTTTATATATCAACTGTAGTCTTGGAGAGAGAAAATAATACCATAATATTAAAGGTGATATTTAGTATTTAATATTAGAGTTCGCCTAATTTTAGATTATGTGACAAAACAAGCAATGCATCGTGTAGAGAATCATTGTACCATCCAAACCGCTGTGAAATATCTTTTCAAAATCCCAAAATATAGCATTTTCAGCTGTTTGAAGCTGGTGTACAAAACCAAATAGACACAAAAACAAAATTTAAGAACGGGAAGCATAGAAATAGCGCACATCTTCCACTTCTTAGACTTGCTTTCAATGAGAATTACAGAGCTTTAACTCACTTTTCTACGTGAACTTGGTCAGGTCGCCCAAAAAATTACATATTGTAGCTTTAATAAACATTCATAGACATAATATACTGCATTTATATTCATATAAGCAATTTTTAACATGCAATTGTAAACTTTGTGCCGATGCCATCTTATCAATCTTGCGAGCAAGTTCCTGCTCTTAGCGACAAAAAGCACCTGGCTATGTACACTAATATTTTTGATTAATTCTTTCTTTAATCTATTTTTAGGGTTGTTTTCAAATTTGAAATGCGGTACCCTGGTGCGGTTCTCTAGAGCGTTTGAGAGACTTCAACATAATACGTTTGGGTTTCACAATGCAATTTCTTTAACATATCAGAATGCGTTCTGAAATTCTGGGACTGTCTGTGTTAAAACCCTGCTACCTCAAACATGGAGACCAATTTACAATTATTTGTACTGTGTCTTATGATTTCTTTGAACTAAGTACTATAACAGTATTCTTTTTCCATAAATTCTTAATATTTTTTATTCTTTATTGATTTTCAAATTGTCAAATAATTTATATCATTCATCTCACGAATTACACCTATGATGGATGTTCGCTCTTCCTAGTGCCAATAATTATGAATTCATGGATGATATAATTGTTCTAGTGCCAATAATGATAGTTAATAATATATAGATTAATATAAACAGATCAACAAGTAAATAACTTGAAAAATTAAGGAAGAATGGATCAAAATACGAGATGATCACAAGCAAAGATGTGGTCTACCTGCCAAGCTGGCCCAAAACCCTTCAATTCCATCCCTGATCACAAGTACACGGACCAATAGATGACGTTGAAGAAGAGGAAGGAGAAGGGGAAGAGGGCTCGGGCATAGAGGTCGACCCGCTTGGCAGCTGAGGGGATGATGGGCTTGGGCGGCGGCGGTTTCTTGGCCTTGGCCTGGCTTTTGCTCAGGCCGTGGGGCAAGGTAATGGGCTTCCCGTAGCAGTCAAAGTTCGAGAGCTCAAAGTCCCGCGGCAGTGAGCCAACAATGCTGAAGTCGTTGGTGCGCAGGTCCGATTTGGAGGTGCACACCTTTTTGCACCGGGTCTCTGCCCCCTGGAAAAGGGAAAGGTGGTAAACATAACTTTGTTGATGGGAAAGTGGTCTTTTTGCTATCAGAGTACCCACCCCACAATCACACCACACACACACAATCACAGAAGGCTGGGGAGAGCACAGGGTCAGGAAAAAAGCAGTGCCCCTTGAGCAGGTTAGGGGTCAAGTGCCTCATCTGGTGGTGAGGTAGTGATGGGAGCCATTGAAAACATTGCATTAGTCCCACTACTCCAAACATTCCCATCCAGTCACTCTCCAGCTCTCTGACTTTCTCTCAGCTAATGGCATCATACATCTAGGCAGCCCATGAACTAGGAGTCCGCGCGAGCTCTAATCACATCCCATGTCATCCTCCTCCCTTCCTGCCAACCGCCAACGCTGAGCAGTAGTGGCCAGAGCCAGAGAGAAATGTCTTAATTCCAATCAAGTAATGCCTTTATTTGTGTGACATTCTGACATGAGTTAATTTATGACTGTGCTTTGCAAACCCTTTCAGGACCGTTTGGTGTAGTTTCAGTCAGCTAAGTTCTATGGTTCTAGTGTGGTTGGAGGGTAGGATGGTGCTAACATGCCTACCTTCTGTAGACATTGGCTGTGTTGTGCGTTCCCTATGGAGAACGTGTCACGCTTCAAACGTCAGGGTGATAGATCAGCTGTATTCCTCTTTATAGGATCTTACCGGAGAGAGACACTTTGAGTGATGCTGGATTGATCATTACTGGTGTCCATATATATTGGCATATACAAAGGGTGCCATTTTGACCATGCAGTGGTGTTTTGCATTGGTCTGGCAGTTTCTTTACAAATGAGATGACAATGCAACAGATACGCACTTATCTTATGCATTGTCTTTTGATGGCACCCATAGACAGTGGCAAAATATCCCTAATGTCGCTGTTTTGGAGATGTAATCTGGATGTCTTCTCTTGTGTTTTCTTTGGTGAATTGACATGCTGTTACAATAGATTTCTAAATACAAAATCATCTGTGTATAGATGATGATATAGATGATATAGTAAGTTGTTGACTTAACTCTATAATGCCTACTTCAGGTGTTTTAGTACTAGTCTGTAAGCTCAGGACTTAACCTGGAAGCTTCTAAAAACCCAAATTTCAACATCGATCTTTCTCATCAACTTCCCTCAAGGGCTACAGGGCAATTGAGAAACTAATCATATAGTTGCTAGTTTTTCCACTCTAACCATTAATCTCATTAAATCGATGTTCATTTAATTTACATTTGATACGAAAACATATTTGATCTCTGCGGACGAGTGCAATATTCTCGAAGTCTTGACTAACATACATTACAATGTCAAGTAATTTCAATGAAGTGTATAATTAAAATGACATTTCAGGAGCAAAATCTGTACCTGAGTGTCAATCTTTATCCGTGCTAGGCAAGAGTGCAGAAGATGTTAGCATTTATGAATGATTGGATCGTCCAATCTATTTAGCATTTAGATTGCTAACTTCACTCTAATCATGCCTAGGGACAAGGTTAACCATTCGTCATTCAACTAAGTGTGAGGATAGCACACGCGCACACACGAGTACACACACATGCACGCAAAAGTGCACACATGCAAGCGTCTGTATCCATTAGTGACAACTTCATCCGGCCTTGGATCAGTGTCTGGCGACAACTTAATCCTGACTTAGATCAGTGTCTGAAAACAACTTCATCCTGACTTAGATCAGTGTCTGAAAACAACTTAATCCTGACTTAGATCAGTGTCTGAAAACAACTTAATCCTGACTTAGATCAGTGTCTGAAAACAACTTAATCCTGACTTAGATCAGTGTCTGAAAACAACTTCATCCTGACTTAGATCAGTGTCTGGAGACAACTTCATCCTGACTTAGATCAGTGTCTGGAGACAACTTCATCCTGACTTAGATCAGTGTCTGGAGACAACTTCACCCTGACTTAGATCAGTGTCTGGAGACAACTTCATCCTGACTTAGTTCAGTGTCTGGAAACAACTACATCCTGACTTAGATCAGTGTCTGGAGACAACTTCATCCTGACTTAGATCAGTGTCTGGAGACAACTTCATCCTGACTTAGATCAGTGTCTGGAGACAACTTCATCCTGACTTTTTAAGGCTGCAGGGGCAGTATTGAGTAGCTTGGATGAATAGGTGCCCATTGTAAACGGCCAGCTCCTCAGTCATCCTGACTTAGATCAGTGTCTGGAGACAACTACATCCTGACTTAAATCAGTGTCCAGAGACTTCATCCTATTTCTAATTACAGAAAGCGAACTCACGTACACAAGCAACACCCCACCCACCCCCCACCCCATTCCCCACAAACACCCATCCCCTCCCCACCTTTCTATCACCCACCTGCAGTGTGCTGACATGACAGGGCGTCTCGCTGGTACCATTGACCGTGTTGTTCTTGCCTGCCGCCTTCTCCTTACCCTCTGCCTTCACCTTGGATGCCATCTTGGCCTTCTCGGCCTCGATGCGCTTGGGGCTGTTGAGCATCACCTGCACCACGGCGTACTCCACCAGGGAGGCGAAGCCAAACAGTAGGCAGGCGATCAGCCAGATGTCGATGGCCTTCACGTAGGAAACCTTGGGCAGCTCTGACGCCAGGGACGTGCACTCAGAAGACAGGGAGAGCACAGAGAGGATCCCTGGGAGGTTAACAGGGAGGGAAGAGATGACCTTGTCAACTAAACATCCAGGGAAGGAGAGCAGAGCTTAGTGTTGGGGATACTTCTAGATGTGTCAAAGGAGCTCAAATTAGCATTTGGACTCGACTCTCTAATGCTCAACATAGAATGCACAGCAGACAAGGAGATTCAACTTCAGACCTTGAGGGTCGCAGTATTTGCTAGTTTTCATCCTTGCCTTTAAATCAGAGGTCTAGTCTTTGATCTAAACCAGGTGAATGGTAAATAGCAGGGAGAAGACACAGCAGCCCTCGACAGTTGGAATTGAACGCCCCTGATGTACAGTACAGAATAATGGATATATGAATCACCTGGACTAGGCAGTGGTAATAAAACACTCACATTCAAACCCATATCCCAGGATATACAGTACTAAGATCCAAATTATAAACCCATGAACCTTCCTTTACCTTTCTACCTTCCTAATTCTAGTGATGAAGTGGGTTCACAGCACCACCAATAATAAAGAGATATTTTCTATTGTTTTGGCTCTCTGATTGGACAATTAATCTAGGCCGTTATATAAGTGACTGCAGAAATATCTCGAAATAAAAGCGTGGGGTCCTTATTTCGGATGATTACCTAACCCCATCGGAGTTCACCGAGCTCTGAAATCCTTTTCATCCCAGCATGCAAGCTGGCCTATTTTACATAACACAGGGAAGGTGTTGGCTCTGTTGAAACAGCATAATGCTTTGTTTGCTGACGCTTGGCCCCGATGGGACGCTGTATTGTGGGAACAAAATGAGTCCAACACGACACACATAGTAGGAAGTGTATACGGAAGTACTTCACACATCTAATCACATGTACGCCAACACACGCACACGCACACACACACTCACCCACACACAGAGGTGACTGAATGGACACACACAGGAGATGACTGACCTGTGCTGATCCCATTTACTGAGGTGTCATGAGGTGGCCCTCCAGAGGAGATGAAGGGATGGGAGGAAAGTGACTAACAGCTGGAGGGGAAACAGAGGAGGAGGAGGTAGTGACGGAAGTGGTGGGAGTGGAGGAGTAACAATGTATGGTCCTCTTATCCACACAGCTCTCTCAGACCCATCAGAATGGATGAAGTGACATCACACGGGGAGAAGTTGCCATTTCCCACTCGTGCAGGCGTGTTGATGATGGACTAGGCAAGTTACTCATACAACATAAATTGTTTCATGATATATTATGTATCATGTAGGGGAGACAGTGGAATGACAATAGATGGTTCCATTGCTATTCACATTGCACTCCCTCAGGCAGACAGTGAAACAGTAAAATGGGATACTAGAGTATATGAAAAACAGTAAACCACTCTCATGTCATCATGCAGTGATGTCAAATGGATGGCTATATTAGGCTGCATTTGATGCCTCAATAAGTCAGACCAGCCTCAAAATTCGAATTGAATCACGCTACATTTCACTATTATTTCAATTAGTAAAGCAAAAGAATAACGAAACGTAGGATTATTCCATTTTTTTTTAGGCTAAATTCAGACAACACCACAGTGACATGGAAGACTAGCTACAGTCAGACACAGTGACATGGGAGACTAGCTACAGTCAGACACAGTGACATGGGAGACTAGCTACAGTCAGACACAGTGACATGGGAGACTAGCTACAGTCAGACACAGTGACATGGGAGGCTAGCTACAGTCAGACACAGTGACATGGGAGACTAGCTACAGTCAGACACAGTGACATGGGAGACTAGCTACAGTCAGACACAGTGACATGGGAGACTAGCTACAGTCAGACACAGTGACATGGGAGACTAGCTACAGTCAGACACAGTGACATGGGAGACTAGCTACAGTCAGACACAGTGGCATGGGAGACTAGCTACAGTCAGACACAGTGACATGGGAGACTAGCTACAGTCAGACACAGTGACATGGGAGACTAGCTACAGTCAGACACAGTGACATGGGAGACTAGCTACAGTCAGACACAGTGACATGGGAGACTAGCTACAGTCAGACACAGTGACATGGGAGACTAGCTACAGTCAGACACAGTGACATGGGAGACTAGCTACAGTCAGACACAGTGACATGGGAGACTAGCTACAGTCAGACACAGTGACATGGGAGGCTAGCTACAGTCAGACACAGTGACATGGGAGACTAGCTACAGTCAGACACAGTGACATGGGAGGCTAGCTACAGTCAGACACAGTGACATGGGAGACTAGCTACAGTCAGACACAGTGACATGGGACTCTACCTACAGTCAGACACAGTGACATGGGAGACTACCTACAGTCAGGCACAGTGACATGGGAGACTACCCACAGTCAGACAAAGTGACAAGGGAAACTAGCTACAGTCAGACACAGTGACATGGGAGACTAGCTACAGTCAGATACAATGACATGGGAGACTACCTACAGTCAGACACAGTGACATGGGAGACTACCTAAAGTCAGACACAGTGACATGGGAGACTACCTACAGTCAGACACAGTGACATGGGAGACTAGCTACAGTCAGATACAGTGACATGGGAGACTACCTACAGTCAGACACAGTGACATGGGAGACTAGTTACAGTCAGACACAGTGACATGGGAGACTAGCTACAGTCAGACACAGTGACATGGGAGACCAGCTACAGTCAGACACAGTGACATGGGAGACTAGCTACAGTCAGACACAGTGACATGGGAGACTAGCTACAGTCAGACACAGTGACATGGGGTTAGGATAGGGGTTAGTGGTTAGGATAGAAGTTAAGGGTACGTGGTTAGGATAGGGGTTAGGGGTCAGTATTTAGGATATGAGCTAACAGTAAGTGGTTAGGGGTTATGGGTCAGTGGTTAGGATAGGGATTATGGGTCAGTCAGGGGTTAGAATAGGGGATAGGGGTCAGTGGTTAGGATACGGGTTATGGGTCAGGTCAGTCAGTGGTTAGAATAGGGGTTAGGGGTCAGTGGTTAGGATACTGGTAATGGGTCAGTGGTTAGGATACGGGTTATGGGTCAGTCAGTGGTTAGGATAGGGGTTATGGGTCAGTGGTTAGGATAGGGGTTAGGGGTCAGTGGTTAGAATAGGGGTTAGGAGTCAGTGGTTAGGATAAGGGATAGTGGTTAGGATAGGGGTAGTGGTTAGGATAGGGGTTAGTGGTTAGGATAGGGGTTAGTGGTTAGGATAGGCGTTAGTGGTTAGGATAGGGGTTAGTGGTTAGAGGTTAGAGTAGGGATTAAAGTTCATACCCAGAGGGACCCTGGCAGCGCTGGCATCAGGGTTGATCCAGAAGGAGAGCCAGGAGAGGACCACAATGAGCAGTGTGGGGGCATAGACACCCATCATGTAGAAGCCCACCTGCCTCCTCAGGGTGAATATCACCTCCACACATGTGTAGTAGCCTAGAGGAGTAAAGATAGTGTTATAGGGCAAGGCTGGAACAAAAGCCTGCACAACCAGTAAGGTGAGGGTTGACACTCCCTGGTCTAGGATGAGTATAAGTTTTTCAAGCTACCGGTAGGGTCAAACGTTCATAACAAAGTCATATAAAATGAATTTGGGTAGACAATAATATGAACACTAAATGACTTGTTGTGATGACTAACGGTCTGTAAGTGAAAGAATGAACGAAAGAATGAACAACAAGTATTTTCCAAGAGTTTGACTCAGGACAAGCAGAAAGAGAGTGCATCATCATCAAGATACCCTATATTCCTGGATAAATGTGCATGTTCTCAAACTCGTCTAACACCGGAGGCCATTTCCTCTTGGATTATTCTTTCAGAAGCAGAACAGAAGAGGGGAGGGGCAGCCCGTGGTGTATTCAATTTTGTCAGCTTCCTCTCTCTCTCTCTCTCTCTCTCTCACTCTCTCCTTCTCTCTCTCTCTCTCTCTCTCTGATAATGATCTACTGTTTAATTGCCTTTATGAATAACCATGATATCTCATGTCCCAGACAGACTGCTGTTTCACTGTTTCTTTCCCTCGTTATCTGCTTTGGAGTAACTATATTAAAGGCCCAGTGCAGTCAAAAACGTGATTTTCATGTGTTTCAAAAGATCTGTTTGAAAATACTGCCTGAAATTTCAGCCTGTTTTGGTGGGATGGAGTTTTGCCCTGCCTGCTGACATCAATAAAAAACAAAATATTGTTTGAGAAATTGCTCTTTGCTTAGAAGCTATTTTTTCCCCCCCCCATTTTAATTGAAAACAATCACAGTAAGGAACTTAATTGTTACCCTGAAATGATTTTATATTGAGATTTAAAAAAGGCTGCATTGGCTCTTTAAACATGTCTCTCTTGTGTTTTCACGCCCTGTTTCCTAGCACCAGCACCTACCTTTCCCTTAAGTAGACCCTGTAGCGATGCCCCTGCCAAGCCTCTCGGTCAGGTGTTCCCAAACTTGTAGTTGTTGGCCCCTGACCCCATTTTGATATCAAACATTTTTCATGACCCCACCATGTAAAAAAAAGTGATGCAATAAATGGTCAATGTTTACGTTTTTAATTGGATAAAAAAAAATCATGCGACCCTTAGTTTGGGAAACGCTGCTCTTGGTGGACCCTGTAGTGAGGCCCTGCCATTCCTTTTGGTGGACCTTGTAGAGATGTTCCTGGGGGCAAATTATTTTAACAGACCCCTCATGACTCCAATGAGAAACATTTTATGTTTTAAAGTAATTTCTCCTGCAATTCTGCACATTTTGCAATGGGGCATACAGAGAATGTTGCCGTTCTAATAAAGCAAGTTTGCGGCAAATTTTTTACTTTCATGCAGTTCTACTAATTTTGTGGAGGCAAATGTTTGTAGTTTTGAAAATGATAACTGTTGATCAATGGGACCCACCCCGGTCAGTAATTCGATCCTGCTGTGTATTTTATTATTCTAACTTTGGTGGGGGTTGGTCAAAAAAGACTGTAAAATCACCTGGAACTCAGCTAAAAGTTTAATTTAGGAAATCTGTTCCCATGTATTGCCACAAATAAAAAAGAGACAGACTGTATGTGATTGTCTCAATGTAATCAAGGTGTGGAATGATTGTTAAACCAGGCTTTGAGACCATGTAGGGGTTTAGGGTTAGCATACGGGTGGCAGGTAACCTAGTGGTTAGAGCGTTGGGCCAGTAACCGAAAGGTTGCTCAATCGAATCCCTGAGCTGACAAGGTAAAAATCTGTTGTTCTGCCCTGGAACAAGGCAGTTCACACCCACTGTTCCTAGGCTGTCATTGTAAATTCAAATTTGTTCTTAATAGACTTGCCTAGTTAAATAATGAGGCAATGTTTACACACCTCTGTGTGTGTGTGTGCCATGCCGTAGGGGTGGGGGGAACTGTGTCATAGAATGGGCTCCCCCCGGTGATCTTTGTGTCTTGCTTGGTTGTCACAACAACCCCATTAAAGGTTGCCTTGCTTCCAGCTGTATTGCTCCCCTGTGTGAGTGTGCAGGGGTCGTGTTCGAACTGAGAGCTAACGGTGCTATGCTAACCTCCAGTGACACTTGTTGCTTTGTTTTTAGAGTTAACAGTTAGCTACTCACACTGACAGGTGAGGAAAAGGCCTGGGATTTTAAGGTGCTTTAGCGAAGCATGACCTATCAAAGTTTTAACATCTCCAGGCTATATTGAGCATGAGGGCAACCAATGTAGACTACTGTGTGTTTCTCCAATGTGCAAGTGCAAGTGTAGTGTAAGAGACACCATTTTAAGCTTTGGCCAACGCTACCTAGATAGATTAGCTACATACAACTACATGTGCTACAGTTCTTATTAATGAAGAACTTACAGAGATAGTATGAAAAACTGTTGTATGTAACACATGCAAATACAACTTTGAAAAGTAAAATAGAACACTGGTTTATTTTGAGGCCTTTGGAGTCTTTGAAATTTATGAGAAAATGATATCTTAGCGTTGGTATCGAGCCACGTAAGCATTTCAATTTACAAGGAATAATTAATGAATGGATGAAATGGAAAAGCCAGAGCTTTATACTGTTAAGCCAAGCTTATTAAAGTCTGTGACGCTCCAGTTAATGGCGAAGCTTAATCAGGAGACTGGAAGTTCATTGGTACAAAGGATTTCTCACTGTGCTAATTTTTTATTTTTTTATCAATAATTATTGCCTTGCAACTGATGCCAAATGCAAGAGAGAGTCTGGCTTGAGTAGAATAGAGCAGTCCAATATGGTTTCATTGCATATTCTTGAACAAATAATGAGTAAAACATAGGTCGTTTTTATGTCTAGCCGTATAGGCCTATAGTGCAATACACCCAGCATGACTGTATTATGGGCATGTTCCGTACAATTGATTTGCAAACCCATGTGTACATGCTTATGACAAGTAATACTGCCTTATACCTGTAGGTAGCACAGTTTTCACTAGTGATAGGGGAAAAAATCGATGCAGTTACATATCGGGATATTATTTTTGACAATATCGCAATATTATTTCACGCTATTTGTTAGTAACAGTACCAAAACTCCAGTATTTTTCCGTCATAGCTTGTTCTCCATCTTCTTTTTAAATTTCTTTTTAAATTTGTTTAAAGTATAGAAAATAAATACTTGTTTTTATTGTCATATACACCAGATACAGTTGAAGTTGGAAGTTTACATACACTGAGTCATTAAAACTCTTTTTTCAACCACTCCACAAATTTCTTGTTAACAAACAAGTTTTGGCAAGTGAGTTAGGACATCTACTTTGTGCATGACACAAGTAATTTTTCCAACAATTGTTTACAGACAGATTATTTCACTTATAATTCACTGTATCACAATTCCAGTGGGTCAGAAGTTTACATACACTAAGTTGACTGTGCCATTAAACAGCTTGGAAAATTCCAGAAAATGATGTCATGGCTTTAGAAGCTTCTGATAGGCTAATTGACATCATTTGAATCATTGTAGACCTCCACAAGAATTGTAGACCTCCACAAGTCTGGTTCATCCTTGGAAGCAAACGCCTGAAGGTACCACATTCATCTGTACAAACAAGAGTACGCAAATACAAACACCATGGGACCACGCAGCCATCATACCGCTCAGGAAGGAGATGTGTTCTGTCTCCTAGAGATGAACGTACTTTGGTGCGAAAAGAGCAAATCAATCCCAGAACAACAGCAAAGGAGCTTGTGAAGATGCTGGAGGAATCAGGTACAAAAGTATGTGTATCCACAGTAAAACAAGTCCTATATTGACATAACCTGAAAGGCCGCACAGCAAGGAAGAAGCCACTGTTCCAAAAACTCGAAAAAAAGCAAGACTACAGTTTGCAACTGCACATGGAGACAAAGATCGTACTTCTAGGAGAAATGTCCTCTGGTCTGATGTAACAAAAATAGAACTGTTTGGCCATATTGACCATCGTTATGTTAGGAGGAAAAAGGGGGAGGGGTGCAAGCTGAAGAACACCATCCCAACTGTGAAGCACAGGGGTGGCAGCATCATGTTGTGGGGTGCTTTGCGCAAGGAGGGACTGATGTACTTCATAAAATAGATGGCATCAAGAGGAAGGAAAATTATGTGGATATATTGAAGCAACATCTCAAGACATAAGTCAGGAAGTTAAAGCTTGGTCGCAAATGGGTCTTCTAAATGGATAATGACCCCTACCATACTTCCAAAGTTGTGGCAAAATGGCTTAAGGACAACAAAGTCAAGGTATTGGAGTGGCCACCACAAAGCCCTGACCTCAATCCCATAGACAATTTGTGGGCAGAATTGAAAAAGCGTGTGCAAGCAAGGAGGCCTACAAACCTGACACAATTACACCAGCTCTGCCAGGATGAATTGGCCAAAATTCACCCAACTTATTGTGGGAAGCTTGTGGACGGCTACCCTAAATGTTTGACCCAAGTTGAACAATTTTAAGGCAATGCTACCAAATACTAATTGAGTGTATGTAAACTTCTGACCCACTGGGAATGTGATGAAAGAAATATAAGCTGAAATAAATCATTCTCTCTATTATTCTGACATTTCACATTCTTAAAGTATTGTGGTGATCCTAACTGACCTAAAATAGGGATTTTTTACTAGGATTAAATGTCGGGAATTGTGAAAAACTGAGTTTAAATGTATTTGCCTAAGGTGTATGTAAACTTCAGATGTAGGGGCAGTGAAATGTGTATTACAGGGTCAGCCATAGTACTATGGAACTCCTGGAGCAAAGTAAGGTTAAGTGACCTGCTCAAGGCCACATGAACAGAATTTTCATTGTGTCAGCTCAGATATTTGAACCAGCAACCTTTAGGTTACTGGTCCAATACTCTAACCACTAGACTACCTGACATCCTATTTTATATCCAGGAGTCATGGCTCTGTCTTGTCCCTCTGCAGCACACATATGGTGAGCAATGGAATAGCAATACAATCACTGTAATGAATAACAATACAGATCGTATCAGTATTGTGATAATATCATATTGTGAAATCCCTGGCAATTCCTAGCAGTAGTTTTCACTCAAAAGAAAACAGAATACTTGTATGTCAAGCCTATGGGGAGCTTACCTGTCCCTGCATAGAATTTGGTGCAGTTTCCATACTCTATGTCCTCCTGTTTGATATCAAACTGGGGCAGGGCGATCTCCTCCATCTGGACAGGGTCTCCTGACTGCCACATAAACTGCAGGTCATCCGTCGTATAGCCAACTGTAGACACAGAGAGACGGGCACACACACATACACACACACACACAAACAAACACATACACACACACGTGAAAGCATCCACAGGCACGCACGCACAAACACACAAACACACATCGTCGTCGTCAACAACAGTTAATAGTGTGTATGAATCTCCATCCTGACATGATTATTATATCTCAATGTTGTTTGAAGTACGTTTTTATATTAATAGTAATCACACTCTGCTAATAATACGATTTTCCAGTAGTCATCTTTAATTACTTGTAATCCTTCCCTAACAAACATTAAATAAAGACTGATTTACATGTCCTATACATTTGCTGGCGTGATTACATGTATTCTATTTGTTTAGGCAAGTCAGTTAAGAATAAATTCTTATTTACGATGACGGCCTGGGAAGTGGTGAAGGGCAGCGCTAAATAAATAAATAAAACGAGACAGGAAAGAGACAACAGGAAAGACATCACAACACGTAACAGACAGTTCCAACAATGCATAATAAAACAACCTGGATATAAATGAAACCAATTGTTCTGTAACTGAAAAACATCATTGAACTCTTTAACAGATACCATATATGGTCATGTGAAACTGAGCCATTATCAGTTACTCACAGCTCTCCAGCTGCATCTTACAGCGCTGCGTATCCATGGGGAACAGGGTCAGGTCCAAAGGACAGGATAGAGTGACAGACAACCTGGCAAAATGCAGAACCCTCAATGATTGTTCGTTGCAACGATTTCATCATTAATGCTATTGATGATTTGTTTCATGTCACGTTGCTTTTCAGCCAATACCACCCTATGCCTGTGGACATAATTAGAAATGATGAATGTTTTTAAAAACCCATCAATTGAGATCTATCTGATTGAGGTTGAATTCATTGTGACCTACTGCAATACAATGCTTCCTTCTAGTGAAAAGTAGGCTAAACTGGTCAAATTGACTGAAAAATATATTAGAAATGTCTGTGTCCTTGAATTTAAGTATGAGCTGTGAGCTAGACGGCTGTAGAAAGAGAATTACAGAGCTGCTGGGGATTCAGACTTTCATCTAAAAACATTTCCTCCCAAATCTGTTCATCAATACCGCAAAGCTATATAATTTAAGAGACAATGGCGACTGCTGAATGATTGAAAAAGACGCTTCCTCGGCTCCGGAAATACATTCTTAATGTGAGCAACACCTGTATTGTGCAGAGTTGCATATGTTATTCCCAGCAGTCCATTTGCACATGAAAGCTTTGGGTTTTGGTTGAGATTTTAGAGGAGTACTATTTTTAGTATTTTGACAGCTTTCCCCATCATGTATAAACGGTACATAGAGTACATCACCACAACAACACAGTAAGCTTGGGGAGTGACTCATAGCTTTTAGCCCCGAGTGACATAAAAATACACATAGGGTATCCAATATGGGATCAGGAGTAAGCAGCTGAGCAGGCGAGCAGCCGAGCTTCAGTACTTGGGAGTGTAAGAGGACTAAACATTCTCCTTTCTCTATACTATAGTTCTTACAGCAGCTAGTGCCACCTTGTCACACAAGACTAATGCTGAGGCTCCAGATGCAGTAAGTAGAGGGAGAACTGACTGGGGAGATAAATATCGGACAGTATTAGTGGGGGGAAAGTCTTATTAAAGTGCTAATCTTTGGGCTGGTTGGAGTGGAGTGGGGCATTGTGGGAAAATACAGGCTGTCATAGGTTTTTAGCGTTGTCATCCTGTGGACATTACTCTCACTAATGACATAGAATATTGGCATTCCAGATCAGTAAAAAGGCTCAACAGATGTATCACATCTCCAAATCTCTGATTACTCTAAGTCCCTAAAGCAGCATTAAAGTATTACAGAGAGATTTCTGTGTGCACCGGATACACAAACACAAATGATGTCACGACATGATTCCTGGTGGATGTCGTGTATTAATATAGTACTAAAATATATACAGTATATATTTATCTTGTTCATCTACATAACTGTATAGTCAATGTATCTTCAACAAAGTTTACCAGAGTGAACATTAACATAAAAGTACCATATTTTCAACCTATCAAATAGATTTTTTTTGATTTTTTTTTAAATCACCAGCATTTGTCACAAATTATTTTCTGAGGTATATTGTATTCTAGCTGCTGTGGTCTGAGTTCCAAAATCATAAAAAGCTATGTTTAATTTGTTAGTGCATGGCAGTGCCAGTAAATCTAAGAGAATAAAAATGCTTTTGTTTCAAAATAGTGCAGCAATTTCTGTGAGCCATCAGATAACAATGTTAAAGAACTCTGAATGAACAATGAAGGTATGGAGTTGATTATAACTCATATGAATCTAATTAGGTTGTTAGGACCCAGTTTACTGTAACTGTGAGGAAATGGCTGTCTCCAAAGCTGGCTTAAAGGAGAGCAACCACTCTACAATTTTAAAGACACATGTATGTTCAGATAGCTATACCGTGATAATACACACATTCATTAGACAAAGAAGAATAATTGACCATACGCCATACAATGATTAGCAATACACATGTTTATCTGGATCTGCTAAAATATATTTTTCAAATCTTAACGGCATCACCTGTATAGGAAAATAAATCAGTAAAAATGTATAACAGTACGCCAACACTCACCTCATGCTGATGAGGACGTCACCGTTGCGGAAGATGAAGAGGAGAATGTTCTCCTGGGTGACGTCATGGAAGTTGGCACTCTTCTCGTTAGCGAAGAACAAATCAGGCTTCCACAGGCATTTGAACATCTTGGGATCAACGGTGAGTGAGTCAGATTTAAAGTCCCGAGGTAGCCTGAGTCTGGGATCATTCCATCGCTGCCTCAGAAAGATGTTCACTCGGTAATCCTGTTATGTTCACAGTCGGGAACACAAAAGCACGACAAAACCATAGTCCTGCAGTTATTGTCACTAATGGAGATGAATCCTTTTGTGAAGGCTCTAGTTTTACAAAATGGAAGCTAAAGGTAGGCAAAAAGACAATAGAGAAACACAGTCCCACGGCTATGCTAACCATGGATGAGCTAATGCTAAGGTTTATGCTAATGTCAAGGCTCAAATATCACTAATTGTAGGCACAAAGTAGGCAGACGTGCTCTGATAAATGGTTGACAAGCAAACCTGACTTTATGGAGTTACATGTAATACAACTGTGTGGTTAATATCAGTCATTAGTCAACTGGCACTGTTAACAGGGAATCCAGATGGCTTACAAAATGGCTGACTTCTTCCCACGAACTCTACCCACTAATTATAAACAAACCAGTTTGATCAAAAGTGTCTGAAGTCTTTTTAGGTAGTTTGAAATTAGATAAAAATCTGATTCCTGGCCATGTGACTTGTGTCTGAACAGTCAAATCATACTTATTTGCCCTCAAGTGGGTTTTAGACTGTTATTTGGCATATCTTGTTGCTTGCTAGCTACTCTTAACAGCTTGACAAGAACATGTGGTAGTTTGACAAGAACACAAACAAATGAGTTAATGTGCTAGAAAGTAAACAGCTACCTAGCTAGCTAGGTGACTCTTGTGGCTAGCCAAAAATGACTTGTTTTGAAAGTTGGATCATCTTATCCTTTGAGGCTTTAAGTGTTCTTACAGTATGATTTTTAAAGTTCAAAGCAACTGTGAGACTTCTCTGGCAGGCATTGTTGTCAGTCACATTAGGTTGCTACATAACTTCTGAGTGAGAGGAAGCAGGACACCACCACCAATCAGCCTACAACACTGCGCACAAACCCGTCATTGCTGTGACAACTAGTGTAGCCATGACAGCAAAGAACTGCAGTCTGAACACACACAAATCTGATTTAGTCACTTCTAACTTGCTGTTTGGACAGTCAGTATCCCAAAATGGATTTGAAAAACAAAACTGATTTGTGCATTTAGACCTGCAGTGTAAACAAGGCTTAGGTTCTGCAGATACGCAGAGAAAGTCTGATTGTATTTTGATTAAAATCAATCAAGGAAATATTGACATTAAAGGAACTGTTTAAGGGTGTTGCAAAGGTTCAAGGGGTTACACGGAATTATGCAAAAGCCTCATTAAGAGCTTAGACCATGTTGTTTAAGAGAACATGTCACTCAGTGACCTTTTATGTACCATTGAGTTTTGGTGTACTTCAAAATTCTGTTGGAGAGCAGGTGTAGGGGGGGCTATTAGTTAATTTCGTGAAGACGAATGACCTGTCAAATAATCCCCAAACACACCAACTGTGCGTGTGTGCGCGTGGTGTTGCCTTGTTAAAATTGTGATCAGTTTAATGACAATGAGCCATCTTCATTCATAATATAAATTCAGAAACAAAATGTCCAATAGTTGTTCCGCTGCACCACTGTATCATGGCCTTAACAACTGACCATAATGTTTAACAGGCCTATCTTTGACTGTACCCTGACAGAAACTCCACCAACCTCTGTTGCGTTCCAAATTTCACACCGTGATTTTTGTAAATATCAAAAGATTAAATGTATTCTCTGCGGCCGCGTATCAACCACCCATCTGCCGCTGTGAATTTGGCAAAGATTTAACACATCCACCAAGTGTCATGAAAGAGGGAAGCTCAAGACGGAGAGGCCTTATGAAACATGGTGGGGATTTATTGCCCGCTGCAACATCATATTAGTCATTCTCTCCAGGCGACTGTGCCTCACAAAGTGAAAATGGATGTGTTAACTAAGGTGGGCGTGCAGCGGATTGGAGCATTTAGCTGAGGTGTAAATGACAGAACAGTATTTCAAAAGATCAGAAGCCCCGTCGAGTGATAAATGGAGAACTAGAGGTAACCAGCTCTCTCTTCATCTCTCTCTCTCTCTCTCTCTTTCTCTGTCTTTCACCCCTTCTCACTTAAACTATCTCTTGTTCATGCTGGGATATAGCTAAGTGGGAAATGGGAAAGATGAGCGACTGTCTGTCTGTCTCACCGCTAACTCTTGGGTTTTGACTGTTAACGTTTTCCTGTGACGCATATCATCACCTTAATCGTCCCCGGTGTGAAATTCCCCACTGTTGGCATTAAGTGCACCAGTAGACCGCAGACACACGCCACTGATCTCTGGCCAAGGGAAATATTTTAGGTGGAAACCCAAGACATTCCAGGATACAGGATATAAGCTTTGTTATGGGTGTCACTCCCCATGAAGTGCAAAGACATTGGAACAGGAGTTGACTCTGGAGAAGACATACACACCTGCCTCAGCAAAACAGAGCTAACATAAAGCTCCGAGGCCCCAAGTGATACATAGCTGGATAACAACACCCATGGGTTAACAGACACTGGCTGTCTGTCTGTCTCCATCCACCCACCGACATACTTGCCATTCCTGTATCCACAGTATCTACAGTGCAGCAGGTCTATTTGCATTCCAAATCCATCTACAGTAACACTCTCTCGCAAATCCATTAGCCTGCATAGGGCCTGAGTCGCTAACTGAACAGATTGTTAACTATTCTACTCCTCCCATATGTGGAATGAAAAGACAACATTAGGTAGGTTATTAGGAAGTTTAAACAGCGTTCTCTTTAATGTCTCTCAAAGTGAGTCAGGGTCAAATCATCTCGTCCTGAGTTTAATCTACATTCATTAGCATTCGGAAACACAGTTCTTTCAGCAATGAAGCCATCAGATAAATGAGGCATGAAAGCCTTTGTCTTAATAATGATTCACCGTTAAATCATCTGACGCACTGTAGTCTGCGTACAATACATCTTCCCCAATCCCCTATGCTTATTAATAATGTACTATTATATAGTGATTGATAAAAATTATATGTTGATCAGATGTAATTGAACCATGAAGGGTCTGAGTAGGTTAAAGATGCACCTAGATGATGACCTAAGGCCAGTTGTTTTACCTTCCATGGTTAAGGTCAGGAATTGGGGAGGATAAACAGGGAACTTCTATCACACAGTGAGGAAGTCTTACCATAGTGGTCTCCTGGATTGACCCAAAGCTGTTTATAAATATGTTCACTTTGTCCTCCACAGGAATGCCTAAAAAAACAAAACAAGGTTAGAACAGAAGCAGCTGAAAACAGGCAGCATGAGGACCTCTCATTCACAATCTTACTGAACTGAACAGGCTTAACCTACGTTTCAATACAATCTTAGGTAGCATCTCATATTCATAAGGTTCATGAGGAACATCTATTTGATGTAAACGTTACAATTCAAAATGCATTTCAGAATATCAGCCTATAGTTGTAACTATACCCAACGAAGTTGAAATTCAGAAAACACAGTATAAAATCTCCCGTCACACAAAACGGCAAAGGGATGCCCGAGAAACAGCTTCAAATCTAATTTCTGAGATTAGAGCGCTGACTTTAATGGATGTCAAGATCTAGCTTTCGTCTGGCCTTGATATGAACACCAGATGTGGGCCCAGTGGGAAGAATAACCAGGCAGTCATAGAGGGAATTCACATGGCACGAACCACATCAAACAGTCGAAGTCTGGGAGATGCATACAGAGCCAAGGCCAGGGAATGAGGATGGGTCTGCAATGGTCTAAAGAAGACCACCCTGGACCCATTACATCATTAGCTGGGGTTTCAATTGGGGCACAAAACATCTTAAAAGCCTGGGAGTGTTGGTTATTTTGACAAGGTGTTGAGTTCAATCAAATTGTGAATTACTGTAAAGATCTTCTCCAATAACTGCCTTTAACGTAGCTTCCTCAACATGGAAACTTGGATGATAGAGTAAAAAAAAGAAAGAGAGAGGGAGATGGAGAAAGAGTAAGAGAAAGAGAGAGAGGAAGGGAGGGAGAGAGTGAAAGAAAGAGGGAAATAAAGAAAGAAAGAGGGAGGGAGAGAAAGAGAGAGAAAGAGAGAGAGAGAAAGAAAGAGAGAGAGGGGGAGAGGGCAAGTGTGAGAGAGAGAGAGAGAGAGAGAGAGAGAGAGAGAGAGAGAGAGAGAGAGAGAGAGAGAGAGAGAGGGCAAGTGAGAGAGAGACCTCCTGCCAAATGTATGACCTTATTAGAGATACATATTTCCCTCAGATTACACAGACTCACAAAGAATTTGAAAACACATCCAATTTTGATAAATCTCATATCTTTTGGGTGAAATACCAGTGTGCCAACACAGCGGCAAGATTTGTGACCTGTTGCCAGAAGAAAAGGGCAACCAGTGAAGAACAAACACCATTGTAAATACAACCCATATTTATGTTTATTTATTTTCCCTTTTTTACTTGAACTATTTGCACATCGTTGCAAACCTGTATATAGACATAATATGACATTTGAAATGTCTTTATTATTTTGGAACTTGTGTGAGTGTAATATTTACTGTTCACTTTTGATTGTTTCTTTCACTTTTGTTTATCCATTTCACTTGTTTTGACAATGTAAACATATGTTTCCATGCCAATAAAGCCCCTTGAATTGAATTGAGAAAAAGAGAGTGAAAGAGAGAGAGAGAGAGAGAGAGAGAGAGAGAGAGAGAGAGAGAGAGAGAGAGAGAGAGAGAGAGAGAGAGAGTGAAAGAGAGCGAGAGAGAGAGAGAGAGAGAGAGAGAGAGAGAGAGAGAGAGAGAGAGAGAGAGAGAGAGAGAGAAAGCAGGCTAACCTTTGAAGTTGGGCCTGATTCGAGGATCATATGTGATCAGTAATCTGTTCAAGATGTTACTGGTTGAATTCTCAGGGACCCGTGCCAGGTCCTCAGGTGTCAGCTGTCTGCAAAGAAGAAAGAAAAAAGGAGGAAACTCTAAACCACATTACGTAGCAGGTCAAATTCTCCTGGATTAACTGTGCAGACGGAAGTATATCTTTGTGTTTCCATAACCTGAGAACTACCAGTTGGTGATTCAAGTAACTTCGGTAATAGGACCTCCCCAGCAAACAATGCTTGGGGTCTCAGAGCATTCCTGGAATGTCTGCAAAATTAGAGTTAAATGTTCACAAGATTATGGGAAGTGTTCTTGGTTCTCATAGCAGAGTGAAAAATAAAAGAAATTCCTCAAGAATTCAAGGAATCAGTAGTTTATGGCTCTATAGGTTGCTTTAATGTCAGCAGCACCTGTAAATGGCAACATCCACAATGTTGCTGAATATCACATTTGCATAATGTTTCCTGCAACCCTAGCATGACATTCTTGGAACGTAGTGTGAAAATCATTTGCATTTCTGTCAACAAGCAAAGGTTCTTAGTGTATTTGTGAAAGATTCACATCAGTTGTGACCTTAGAAGAATTTTCAACATTCAAGGAACATCTTCTGCTTTCTGAAACTGATTTGCTGAAATAACATTGACCTGAGGAGAGATGGATGGAGGGAGCAGAACTTGGCAGAGGAAAGAGGGAAAATCCACTCCATGTGGGTGGCAACTGAACTCTGCCAAGGAATTCAACTTGAAAAGCACATTACATATGATTATGTAAACCTCATCAGGCACTGAGGATGAGTAAAAGTGCTCGGCTGGAATTTGTGTGTGCACGTTTGCAGTTCCCTTGATCAAGGTGTATCCCCTCTGCTCCACCATCAGTTCCCCACCAACAAAACATTGTTTTCTCTCCAGTTTAGACATTCACTGTGAATATTGTAATGAAATTAAACATTTCCCTTCAATTTCAATAATTGTTATGTTTGATCCCTTTTAGGATTTAGTACAGTAAGACATCAAACATTGCATGACAAATTAGGCTTTGAAGCTAAAACAGGGATAGGGATGACAAATTATTTTTTTGGAGAGACGATACTTCTGGCCAGCTGTCCTGATTTATAATGTATCAAACATCTGTCTCTTCTTGGATTGCATTTTCAAACACTAAGCATTTGAAAATGGTCAGAGTAACTGATTGTATTTTTGAGTTTGAGCAATTTAGGCAATGCGGCAGGGAATCTCATGAAGTGGGGTGAAATTCTGCACTTACGAAGGACAGTAGACTTGCTTCCCCTTCTTCCCTTTCTTTGTCCCTTTTTCTTTAGTGGATCCTCCCTCTATCCAGACCAAGGCGAGGAGAAGGATGGCCAGCTTCTTGACGCCCATCTTGGTCAACCCCTTAGCCTGAAAATAGAGAAAGAACATTTGAAAAATAGATCTCTTCATGTCTTCAACTCATTCATGCTTAATGTGTCGACATTCACACGCTCTTTCCAAATGTTGTCTTTTAGCCATCCAATAAAACTTGAAGTTGATTTGCAAATATGGAGCAAGGCTACCCCATTTGTAAGTTACAGAAGACTGAAGCCCATTCTCCTAACCCATATGGATACAGTTGTCGCACATTTGCATGCTCTAGTTTAAATCCCTTCCTGTAAATAAAGACTGTAGATCTATCACATCTATTGTTCTGTCAACAGATTGGTACTCCATGGATATGACTCGGATGAGATTCTGTCACCAATATAATCTGATTTGATTCAGAACTTTGAACGTTCTGTGTACTTTTAATCTTGTGTCTCAGTTGGTTGGAGAAGTACATACACATACTGTACACTGAAAATGTATTAATACACTGAGGGTACAAACATCACCTGCTCTTTCCACGACATAGACTGACCAGGTGATGTCATTTGTTAAATTCACTTCAATCAGTGTAGATGAAGGGGAGGAGACAGGTTAAAGAAGGATTGTCAAGCCTTGAGACAAATGACACATAGATTGTGCATGTGTGCCATTCAGAGGGTGAATGGCCAAGACAAAATATTGAAGTGCCTTTGAACTGGGTATGGTAGTAGGTTCCAGGTGCACCGTTTTGAGTGTGTCAAGACAGGTTCCCTACACAAAAGACATCTAGCCAACTTGACACAACTGTGGGAAGCATCGGCCCAGCATCCCTGTGGATCACTTTCGACAGTCCATGCCCTGAACACATGTTTTTTTTACCTTTATTTAACTAGGCAAGTCAGTTAAGAACAAATTCTTATTTTCAATGACAGCCTAGGAACAGTGGGTTAACTGCTTTTTCAGGGGCAGAACGACAGATTTGTACCTTGTCAGCTCGGGGGTTTGAACTTGCTAGTCCAACGCTCTAACCACTAGGCTACCCTGCCAACCCAAGATGAGGCTGTTCTGAGGGCAAAGAGGGTGGGGGAATGCAACTCATTATTAGAATGGTGTTCTTAATGTTTTGTACACTCAGTGTGTAAGAGTTATTGTGTCATTTCATGTAAGAGTGTCTGTTAAATAACCTAATCACAGCATTCTTAAAGTATAATGTCTTCCTCTTGCTGAAATGGTTGTTTTGAGAGTTTCATAAATTGAATATAATACAGCAATTTTACTAAATTCAAAGCACTTGTTAAGTGTCTAAAGTACTCTACAATTGCATTGATTGATTGATGCCACCAACACAATGTATACATTTATTCCATTAAAACATTACGACCCAGTCTTCCTAGACTAGTTCATTTGCCAGAAGGGAGCTCTTGCATTTCATTGTCTAGACACTGCTGCTGCACAAGGAATTCCCTGTCTGCTACTCCCACATTGATCATCATCAGCAGTAGCAGAACTGTGCCACACTTTGGTTCACTCTGTACCTCAACACTAAAACCTATCCTAGCTTATACAGATGTAGGATCTTAATTTGATCACCCTTTAGTTGCACAGCAGGAAATGCGAACTTGTGGTGTATTTTAGTTTTAAAAAGGCTTCAGGCCTCCTGGGTGGCGCGGTAGTTAAGGGAGCTGTACTGCAGCGCCAGCTGTGCCACCAGACTCTGGGTTCGCACCCAGGCTCTGCCGTAACCGGCCGCGACTGGGAGGTCCATGGGGCGGCACACAATTGGCCTAGCGTCGTCCAGGTTAGGGAGGGGTTGGCCGGTAGGGATATCCTTGTCTCATCGCTGGCTTCCGGGTTGGATGCACGCTGTGTTAAGAAGCAGTGCAGCTTGGTTGGGTTGTGTATCGGAGGATGCATGACCTTCAAACTTTGTCTCTCCCGAGCCCGTACGGCAGTTGTAGCGATGAGACAAGATAGATACTACAAAAATAATTGGATACCACAAAATTGGGGTAAAATAAAAAGGCTTCTAAACTTTGTTATTTCCACTTTGAAATGTAAAATTTGATTTGCCCCAATGAAAGATGTATTAACCCAATGCAAAATGTCCATTAATTATAATTCACATTTGGTGTTATTTTCCCGCTGTAGCAAACTGGCTCAAATTAAGATCCTACATCTGTATTTCACACATGATTATTGATTCCACACAGCTGAAGTGTTTGTGGTTTATTTGACATGACACCTATCCCCTCATGTACTTTGGTGTGTACGACCCAGAATTCCATTGACCTAGAATTACTCCTAATCATTATCTTCCAGGGAAATATAACCTTAATTAGTTGTTATTTGTATTTTTCTCTCTCTCTAAAGTGATTTACAGTCAAGTTCACAGAGCTGTGCAAAGTTGTGCTATGGCTAAGTTGTGCTATTGCTGGTATGCCCTGCATATTTCATAAGCTTTTAGTCACTTTGCATTGGGGTGGTCCCTGTTTCCTAAATATAGTTTGTTCGAGTATTTTCCCATTTCACTGAGTGAGGACAGAGGAGCTCTCCTATTATAATGTAAATAATATCTATTTTATTTAACTTTTATTTCAAATGAAATGTAAAAATGCAACCAGGGAGACACATTGAGACCAGCACACAAATAATGATATACAAAATACACATACAATATACACATTGCCATTATAGTCAACTAAAACAAACACATTAATCACTATAAAAATCCTTAACCAATATCTTAAATTGACCCAGGGACACCAAATGATCGAAATGAAGTGCCAACTGGAGACTATTCCACACGAAGTGCCTGATTTGAAAAGGCAGATCTCCTGAACTCTGTGGTTACCATGGGAGTCAAGCATGTTGGAAGCTTGCGGAGTAGGGATTTAGAAACAAAAAGAGAGAAATTAAGTGATCTACTTGCCTTTAAAGAGGTCCAGTCCTTTTTGGTAAAGGATGCAGAGAAGAATAGTAACTGCCAGATCTAATAAAACGAAGGGTGCTGTGATAAACAGAATCAAGGGATTTTAGAGTAGAGTCAGTTGCACTTCGGTCGAGAACAGGTAGAAAAGTTGATTGAGAAAACATTGCAAATAACCTATAAAATCCCTGTTTCAAGAGAGTTCGCCACTATGTCACTCCATTCTTACTGATCCATTCCTAGCGTAAGAACCTTGTGTTGTTTATACAGTGCATTCGGAGAGTATTCAGACCCCTTGACTTTTTCCACAATTTGTTATGTTACAGCCTTATATATATATAAAAAATAAACAAATATCACATTAACATAGGTATTCAGACCCTTTAGTCAGTACTTTTTTGAAGCACTTTTGGCAGCGTATGACGCTACAAGCTTGGCGCACCTGTATTTGTGGAGTTTCTCCCATTCTTCTCTGCAGACCCTCTCAAGCTCTGTAAGGTTGGATTGGGAACGTCTCGCAGTACAGCTATTTTCAGATCTCTCCAGAGATGTTCGATCGGGTTCAAGTCCGGGCTCTGGCTGGGCCACTCAAGGAGACTTGACCTGAAGGGACTTGTCCCGAAGCCAATCCTGCATTGTCTTGGCTGTGTGCTTAGGGTCGTTGTCCTGTTGGAAGGTGAACCTTCTCCCCAGTCTGAGGTCCTGAGTGCTCTGGAGCATGTTTTCATCAAGGATCTCTCTGTACTTTGCTTCGTTCATCTTTCCCTCGATCCTGACAAGTCTCCCAGTCCCTGTCGCTAAAAAACATCCCCACAACATAATGCTGCCACCACCATGCTTCACCTTAGGGATGGTGCCAGGTTTCTTCCAGACGTGATGCTTGTCATTCAGGCCAAATAATTCAAACCTGATTTCAACAGACCAGAGAATCTTGTTTCTCACTCTACCATAAATGCCTAATTGGTGGATTACTGCAGAGAGGGTTGTCCTTCTGGAAGGTTCTCCCATCTCCACAGAAGAACTCCAGTTTGGCTGGGCGGCAAGGTCTAGGAAGAGTCTTAGTGGTTCCAAACGTCTTCCATTTAAGAATGATGGAGGCCATTGTGTTCTTGGGGACATTCAATGCTGCGGACATTTTTTGGAACCCTTCCCCAGATCTGTGCCTACGGACAATTCCTTCGACCTCATGGCTAGGTCTTTGCTCTGACATGCACTGTCAACTGTTGAACATCATATAGACAGGTGTGTGCCTTACCAAATCATTTCCAATATATGTAATTTACCACAGGTGGACTAAAATCAGGTTGTAGAAACATCTTAAGGATGATCAATGGAAACAGGATGCACCTGAGCTCAATTTCGAGTCTCATAGCAAAGTGTCTGAATAGGTATGTAAAATAAGGTATGTGTGTTTTTTAAACTTTTAATAGACTTGCAAACAGTTCTAAAAACCTGTTTTCGCTTTGTCATTATGGGGTATTGTGTGGAAAAATAATTTAATCAATTTTAGAATAAGGCTCTAAAGTAACAAACTGTGGAAAAAGTCAAGGGGTCTGAAGACATTCCAAATGCTCTGTATGTAGAGTTAAATTCAAATGTAAAGTCAGTGACACAAGCTCCCACATAGAATGACTATTGGTATCATCAGGTCAACAGGAATGATGTTCACCAAACACAATATTCTCCATTAGTGCTTTAATTGCACTATTGGATTTGTGACCTTGGAGACGTATTAAACGGCTGTTATTGCCTGTGAAAGATTACATACAGTATGCACAATGTAGCAAAAACACTGCTATTATTGAAATGCACAGAAAGGCCCATTTAATTTGGCACCCAGGCACTGCAACAACAAAAAAATCCATTCCACATTTGATAGTCTGCTGAAAAATAAAAAGTATGCTATTGATAGTATAGAATAGATACAGATTAATTATTATTTTTTAAACGGCTTTGCATGACATTATTCAACTTTCCCTCATTTTCGTCTTTGTGTCTTATCGAGACTTTTACTGTGCACCTCCATATTTAAGTCATGCAAACAAGCGATACAATTCCTTCTAATAGCCTAACATTTTCAACAATCACAATTCAACAATCACTACCTGTGGCTGCCTGCACCTCGCATCAGGTCCAATAGCAACAAGAGAAGACGCTGCCACTTGCCCAAAGCTTGAGCACCACTTACAAAAGATGGAGAAAATGATACATAGCGAAGCGACCACCACGATGTGAGGTGATAGGGGAATGGAGGGAAATGTCATTAACTACGAGCGAAAACATACTTCGGGGTCATGCATTTCACATTGCCTACATTGAAGTGAACATAGGCAACAACGACGTTTTGTTTAAAAATACAAGCATTTCACTTACCATTTTGTTTTCTTTAATAGTTGATTCGTTACTAGACAGGTAAAAGCTGACAGTGTAAAAGGTCGTTAGTCTTCCTTGACCATACGCAGGCGCTATTCTTCATTCTGGTCTCCCCCGTCCGTCATTCATTCGAAGTAGCAGTTGTTGATTTTTATCTCTAATTTACCTTTCGAGTATATGCCTTTTTTTCTCTACGCGCGGTCAGATTTGTATTTGTATTGAATGTATATGGTTGATGCCCTTTTGCCTCAGTTTGTGATGCCCAAGATGGAGGATTGCGTGTGCACCTGTCATGCAACATGCGCAGAAGCGGGATGCACACAATACATCATTGCCTCAGCACCACGGGCAGCCGCTTTCTGCCCCCAACGATACATGTAAGCCCATTACGTTTGGGCAATAATATATATTCATGTGATGCGTACAAACTTCCTATTATTTATTATGTCATATTCTTGAGCAACGTTTAGCGCCAACTGAAGAGTCGGTCAGGCGCTAGTGAAGATTGCGCATGACACCATAGGCTATTTAGCAAATAAAATGACAGCATCTAATTAATTATGTATTGTTGGATTGTAGATACATACATGTTAGTGAATGTAGGTCAATTATATATTTCAATCTTGTGTTGAGGTGTTAAAACGTTAATTGATGATTGAATGCAAGGTCAGAAAGGCTATTCTCTTGTTGGGTTGATCAACAAAATCCAACAATGACTGAATAAAGTAGGCTAGTCAGTAACATTTATTGTGTCATTTTTTTGTTGTCAACACGAAGCCTATCCATAACTCAACATAACATCTAGAACACAATACAGCATCTATAACACAACATCACATCTATAACACAACATAACATCTAGAACACAACACAACAGCTATAACACAACATAACATCTAGAACACAACACAACAGCTATAACACAACATAACATCTAGAACACAACACAACAGCTATAACACAACATAACATCTAGAACACAACACAACAGCTATAACACAACATAACATCTAGAACACAACACAACAGCTATAACACAACATAACATCTAGAACACAACACAACAGCTATAACACAACATAACATCTAGAACACAACACAACAGCTATAACACAACATAACATCTAGAACACAACACAACAGCTATAACACAACATAACATCTAGAACACAACACAACAGCTATAACACAACATAACATCTAGAACACAACACAACATATATAACATAACATCTATAACATAACATCCATAACACAACGTAACATCTATAACACAACATAACATCTATAATTCAACATAACATACATAACATCTATAACATGACACAATATCTATAACACAACACAATATCTACAACACAACATCTATAACACAACATGACATCTATAATTCAACATAACATACATAACACAACATCTATAACACAACACAATATCTATAACACAACATAACATCTAGAACACAACATCTATAACTTAAAACATACCTGGCAAGTATTATCTATTTAATATCTCTTAATCTCTGTCATTTCTATATCCATGTCTCTACACTAAATAATGATCCACTGATATAAGCAACTACACTGAACAAAAATATAAACCCAACATGATTAAATTTCAAAGATTTTACTGAGTTACAGGCTATATAAGGAAATCAGTCAATTTAAATAAATTCCCTAATCTATGGATTTCACATTACTGGGAATACAGATATGCATCTTTTGGTTAGATACCTTAAAAAAGGTAGGGGCATGGATCAGAAAACCAGTCAGTATCTGGTGTGACCCCCCCCCTTTTGCCTCATGCAGCACAACACATCTCCTTCACATATAGTTGATCATGCTGTTGATTTTGGCCTGTGGAATGTTGTCCCACTCCTCTTCAATGGCAGTGTGAAGTTGTTGGATATTGGCTGGAACTGGAACACGCTGTTGTACCTGTTGATCCAGAGCATCCCAAACCTGCTCAATGGGTGACATGTCTGAGGAGTCTGCAGGCCATGGAAGAAATGGGACATTTTCAGCTTCAAGGAATTGTGTACATGTGACATGGGGTCGTTTATTATTTGCTGAAACATGAGGTGATGGCGGCAGAGGAATGGCACAACAATGGGCCTCAGGATCTCATCAAGGTATCTCTGTGCATTCAAATTGCTATCGATAAAATTCAATTGTGTTTGTTGTTCGTAGCTTATATCTGCCCATACCATAACCCCACCGTCACCATGGGACACTCTGCTAACAATTTTGACATCAGCAAACTGCTCGCCCACACAATACAAAACTCACTGTCTGCCATCTGCCCGGTACAGTTGATTCCGGAATTAATCTGTGAAGATCACACTTCTCCAGCGTGCCAACGGCCATCGAAGGTGAGCATTTGCCCACTGAAATCGGTTACGACGCCAAACTGCAGTCAGGTCAAGACCCTGATAAGGACGACAAGCATGCAGAGGAGCTGACAGTTTGGTTTCTGACAGTTTGTGCAGAAATTCTTCGGTCGAGCAAACCCACAGTTTCAACTGTCTGGGTAGCTGGTCTCAGACGATCCCTCAGGCGAAGAAGCCAGATGTGGAGGTCTTGGTCTGGCATGGTTACAGGTGGTCTGCGGTTCTGAGGCCGGTTGGACGTACTGCAGAAATTCTCTAAAGCAACGTTGGAGGCGACTTATGGTAGATAAATTAACATTAAATTATCTGGCAACAGCTCTGGTGGATATGCCTGCAATCAGCATGGAAATTGCACGCTCCCTCAAAACTTGAGACATCTGTGGCATTGTGTTGTGTGACGAAACTACACATTTTAGTGTGGCCTTTTATTGTCCCCAGGACAAGGTGCACTTGTGTGATGATCATGCTGTGTAATCATATTTTTGATATGCCACACCAGTCAGGTGGATGGATTATCTTGGCAAATGAGAAATACCCACTAACAGTGATGTAAGAAAATGTGTGCATGTGGAACATTTCTGTGATCTTTTATTTCAGCTCATTACACATCGGACCAACACTTTACATGTTGAGTCTGTGAGGGAGAGGGAGTTTGCATGAGCAAATACATGCTTGTTTGCCAACAAACACAGTGTCAGTGTGTATGTGAGTGTGTTTCGCTCTCTCTCTGTGTGTGTGTGTGTGTGTGTGTGTGTGTGTGTGTGTGTGTGTGTGTGTGTGTGTGTGTGTGTGTGTGTGTGTGTGTGTGTGTGTGTGTGTGTGTGTGTGTGTGTGTGTGTGTGTGTGTGTGTGGATGCCCTCCAGCATTCTCTCTCTGGTGAGGAGTATGTGTGTGTGCGTGTGCATGTGTGTGCGCAGGAATGCATGCATCAGGACATTGGGAGTAGAGGTTCTCTACCATCTATGGTGTGCAGTGTGGTGTGCATCTATGGTGTGCAGTGTCCCTCCACATTGTAGCCAACAGTGAATCAAAGCTTACCTCTGAGGTGGAGACAATCCTTTCTCTCTCACACAGTCTGACATCAAAGAGAATCAAACTATGTGGTTTATGACCCTCGCCTTTGTACGTCTAGCCAAGAGGTATTACTGAGGAACAGTTTGCATCACCCTTTTAAATGGGCCTTATGTTCTTCCAAAGAATAAGAAAATGGAACCTATTCCAATTCCTATTTCACATATAACCCAGAGCTTCAGTTCCTTTTCTATTATTCAATGAGTCTGGGGCAGATTAGACAGGTTCCCCACGTTGGTACCTAATAGTGGAGCGGGTCAAGAGCTTCAAAACTATCATGATCTAAACATACCAAGACAATGTCTATTCCCCCTCAGGAGACTAAAAATATTTGGCATGGGTCCTCATATCCTTAATGGGTCAGCAGTCAAATGACCTCCACTCATCACTGTCAAACGCTCACTGAAACACCTCAGCGAGCAGGCCTTTCTAATTGACCTGGTCCGGGTATCCTAGAAGGATATTGACCTCATCTTGTCTGTAGAGGATGCCTGGTGATTCTTTAAAAATGCCTTCCTCACCATCTTAAATATGCATGCCCCATTCAAGACATTTCGAACCAGGAACAGGTATAGTCCTTGGTTCTCTCCAGACCAGACTGCCCTTAACCAGCAAAACAACATCCTGTGGCGTGCTGCATTTGCATCGAACAGCCCCGGAGATATGCAACTTTTAAGGGAAGTTAGGAACAAATATACACAGGCAGTTAGAAAAGCCAAGGCTAGCTTTTTCAATCAGAAATTTGCTTCCTTCAACACAAACTCTAAAAAGTTCTGGGACACTGTAAAGTCCATGGAGCATAAGAGCACCTCCTCCCAGCTGCCCACTGCACTGAGGATAGGAAACTCTGTCACTACCGATAAATCCTCTATAATTGAGAATTTCAATAAGCATTTTTCTACGGCTGGCCATGCTTTCTACCTGGCTACCCCTCCCTCGGGCAACAGCACTGCACCCTCCATAGCAACTCGCCCAAGCCTTCCCCATTTCTCCTTCTCCCAAATCCAGTCAGCTGATGTTCTGAAAGAGCTGGAAAATCTGGAACGCCTACAAATCAGCTGGGCTAGACAATCTGGATCCTTTCTTTCTAAAATTATCTGCCGAAATTGTTGCAACCCCTATTACTAGCCTGTTCAACATCTCTTTCGTGTCATCTGAGATTCCCAAAGATTGGAAAGCAGCTGCGGTCATCCCCCTCTTCAAAGGGGGGACACTCTTGACCCAAACTGCTACAGACCTATATCTATCCTACCCTGCCTTTCTAAGGTCTTCGAATGCCAAGTTAACAAACAGATTACAGACAATTTTGAATCCCACCGTACCTTCTCCACTATGCAATCTGGTTTCAGAGCTGGTCATGGGTGCACCTCAGCCACTCTCAAGGTGCTAAACGATATCTTAACCTCCATTGATAAGAAAAAATACTGTGCAGCCGTATTCATTGACCTGGGCAAGGCTTTCAACTCTGTCAATCACCACATCCTCATCAGCGGACTCAACCTCAAATGATTGCCTCGCCTGGTTCACCAACTACTGTTCCGATAGAATTCAGTGGGTCAAATCGGAGGGACTGTTGTCTGGAGCTCTGTTAGTCTCTATGGGTGTGCCACAGGGTTCAATTCTTGGGCCGACTCTTTTCTCTGTATACATCAATGAGGTCGTTCTTGCTGCTGGTGAGTCTCTGATCCACCTCTACGCAGATGATGCCATTCTGTATACTTCTGGCCCTTCTTTGGACCCTCCAGACAAGCTTCAATGCCATACAACTCTCCTTCCGTAGCCTCCAACTGCTCTTAAATACACGTAAAACTAAATGCATGCTCTTCAATCGATCGCTGCCTACACCTGCCCGCCAGCCCAGCCTCACTACTCTGGACGGTTCTGACTTAGAATATGTGGACATCTACAAATACCTAGGTATCTGGTTAGACTGTAAACTCTCCTTCCAGACTCACATGAAACATCTCCAATCCAAAGTTAAATCTAGAATTGGCTTCCTATTTCGCAATAAAGCATCCTTCACTCATGCTGCCAAACATACCCTCGTAAAACTGACCATCCTATCACAGTGCTATCCGTTTTGTCACCAAAGCCCCATATACTACCCACCACTGCGACCTGTACGCTCTCGTTGGCTGGCCCTCGCTTCATACTCATCGCCAAACCCACTGGTTCCAGGTCATCTACAAGACCCTGCTAGGTAAAGTCCCGCCTTATCTCAGCTTGCTGGTCCCCATAGAAGCACCCACCCATAGCACGCAGCCCCGACACCTGAAGGATCTGGAGAAGGTCTGTATGGAGGAATGGGCCAAAATCCCTGCTGCAGTGTGTGCAAACCTGGTCAAGAACTACAGGAAACGTATGATCTCTGTAATTTCAAACAAAGGTTTCTGTACCAAATATTAAGTTCTGCTTTTCTGATGTATCAAATACTTATGTCATGCAATGGATTTCAGTCTGTGCTAGCAAACAGTCCTGTAGTTTAGCATCTGCGTCATCTGACCACTTCCGTATTGAGCGAGTTACTGGTACTTCCTGCTTTAGTTGTTGCTTGTAAGCAGGAATCAGGAGGATAGAGTTATGGTCAGATTTGCCAAATGGAGGGAGATGTACATGTCTCTGTGTGTGGAGTAAAGGTGGTCTAGAGGGTTTTTTCTCTGCTTGCGCATGTAACATTCTGGTAGAAATGAGTTAAAACAGATGTAAGTTTCCTTGCATTAAACTCCCCAGCCACTAGGAGCGCCGCCTTTGGATGAGTATTTCTTTGTTTGCCTATGGCCTGTGGTCTTTGTGCCAGCATCGGTTTCTGGTGGTAGATAGACAGCTATGAAAAATATACAGTGCCTTGCGAAAGTAATCAGCCCCCTTGAACTTTGCGACCTTTTGCTACATTTCAGGCTTCAAACATAAAGATTTAAAACTGTATTTTTTTGTGAAGAATCAACAATAAGTGGGACACAATCATGAAGTGGAACAACATTTATTGGATATTTCAACTTTTTTACCAAATCAAAAACTGAAAAATTGGGCGTGCAAAATTATTCAGCCCCTTTACTTTCAGTGCAGCAAACTCTCTCCAGAAGTTCAGTGAGGATCTCTGAATGATCCAATGTTGACCTAAATGACTAATGATGATAAATACAATCCACCTGTGTGTAATCAAGTCTCCGTATAAATGCACCTGCACTGTGATAGTCTCAGAGGTCCGTTAAAAGCGCAGAGAGCATCATGAAGAACAAGGAACACACCAGGCAGGTCCGAGATACTGTTGTGAAGAAGTTTAAAGCCGGATTTGGATACAAAAAGATTTCCCAAGCTTTAAACATCCCAAGGAGCACTGTGCAAGCGATAATATTGAAATGGAAGGAGTATCAGACCACTGCAAATCTACCAAGACCTGGCCGTCCCTCTAAACTTTCAGCTCATACAAGGAGAAGACTGATCAGAGATGCAGCCAAGAGGCCCATGATCACTCTGGATGAACTGCAGAGATCTACAGCTGAGGTGGGAGACTTTGTCCATAGGACAACAATCAGTCGTATATTGCACAAATCTGGCCTTTATGGAAGAGTGGCAAGAAGAAAGCCATTTCTTAAAGATATCCATAAAAAGTGTTGTTTAAAGTTTGCCACAAGCCACCTGGGAGACACACCATACATGTGGAAGAAGGTGCTCTGGTCAGATGAAACCAAAATTGAACTTTTTGGCAACAATGCAAAACGTTATGTTTGGCGTAAAAGCAACACAGCTCATCACCGTGAACACACCATCCCCAATGTCAAACATGGTGGTGGCAGCATCATGGTTTGGGCCTGCTTTTCTTCAGCAGGGACAGGGAAGATGGTTAAAATTGATGGGAAGATGGATGGAGCCAAATACAGGACCATTCTGGAAGAAAACCTGATGGAGTCTGCAAAAGACCTGAGACTGGGACGGAGATTTGTCTTCCAACAAGACAATGACCCAAAACATAAAGCAAAATCTACAATGGAATGGTTCAAAAATAAACATATCCAGGTGTTAGAATGGCCAAGTCAAAGTCCAGACCTGAATCCAATCGAGAATCTGTGGAAAGAACTGAAAACTGCTGTTCACAAATGCTCTCCATCCAACCTCACTGAGCTCGAGCTGTTTTGCAAAGAGGAATGGGAAAGAATTTCAGTCTCTCGTTGTGCAAAACTGATAGAGACATACCCCAAGCGACTTACAGCTGTAATCGCAGCAAAAGGTGGCGCTACAAAGTATTAACTTAAGGGGGCTGAATAATTTTGCACGCCCAATTTTTCAGTTTTTGATTTCTTAAAAAAGTTGTTCCACTTCATTATTGTGTCCCACTTGTTGTTGATTCTTCACAAAAAATACAGTTTTATATCTTTATGTTTGAAACTTGAAATGTGTCAAAAGGTCGCAAAGTTCAAGGGGGCCGAATACTTTCGCAAGGCACTGTAGATGGTAAATGGTGTGGCCGACAGCTTATCATGAGATACTCTACCACAGGCGAGCAAAACCTTGAGACTTCCTTAATATTAGATTTTGTGCACCAGCTGTTATTTACAAATAGACACAGACCGCCACCCCTTGTTTTACCAGAGGCAGCTATTCTATTTTGCTGATGCACGGAAAACCCAGCCAGCTGTATGTTACCCATGTCGTCGTTCAGCCACAACTCAGTGAAACATAAGATATTACCGTTTTTAATGTCCCGTTGGTAGGATAGGATAGCCTGTCCTGTATATAATCCAATGAATTCACGTTGCCTAATAAGACTGATGGTAGAGGGGGATTACCCACTCGCCATCGGAATCTTACAAGGCACCCCGATCTACGTCCCCGATATATCTCCGGTGTCTGAAGTAAATCCTTTGTGTCTGACTCGTTAAAGAAAAAGTATCCATTCAGTACGAGTTGAGTAATCGCTGTCCTGATATCCAGAAGCACTTTTCGTCATAAGAGACAGTGGCAGAAACATTAAACAAAATAAGTTACAAATAACATGAAAAAACACATAATAGCACAATTGGTTAGGAGCCGGTAAAACGGCAGCCATCTCCTCCGGCGCCATTCAACATGTGTGTGTGTGTGTGTGTGTGTGTGTGCACGTGCATGTGTGTGAAACGTGTGTGTACCTGCCTCGTTATTGGGAGTAATAATGGTGAGAAAAATGTGCATTGACAGGGACAAGCACTAACCATGTGGCAAATAGTGCTGATAAAGTGGATGAACAGTTGATTGTCGATTGAGGTGGCAGAGGCACCAGGAGAAGGGATTCACATTCCTACAGTATATGTTGAAGATGCAAAGATTGAAGACGTTCAGAGGGAAATGGATTAGTGGTGATGGCCTACCAGACACAATCTAGATCTCTACCGATCAAATATTTTTGGTAGTTTTCTCATTGACAAATTGGTCTTATTTAGAGAACGAGATATATGGTAATCAAAGGCTGATTGTTAATGGCTAAGGGAGAGGCCTGCTAGCTAGACTTATCAGTCAAGGCCATTGGTAATCAGGTTTTTCTAAGAACACAGACATGCATGGAATTGGTGTTTTCCTCCGTTGCTGGGTTCTCCCTTTCCATATTGATCACATGCTTTTTTCTCTCGTTATCTCTTCCTTGTCTCAAACAAGGTCTCACTCTCCCTCTCTCCATCACACACACACAGGCTGTGATTCAATTCGATCGAGGGTTATAGGCATTTAGTTTTTTAAATGCAATTTCCTATTGAGTCGACATACGTAGAGTTTTCCGTGCCGTACTTGCCCAGCCTATTGTCAGTGTTTACCTGTTGGATCAGAATACAGGGAAAACACATTACTAACAGTTATGAAATTGAATACCACTTTCCATATATTTGACTGGACACTGTGTTATTGACTTGTTTATTGTTTACTCCATGTGTAACTCTGTGTTGCTGTCTATTCACACTGCTATGCATTATCTTGGCCAGGTCGCAGTTGTAAATGAGAACTTGTTCTCAACTAGCCTACCTGGTTAAATAGTGGTGAAAAAAAAACACACACAAAAAAATTTTGTCAAGATTTGAGCGGCAGCTTCAGGGGCTACCACCAGGGGGCTCTAGCCTCAAAGCAAAACTCCACTGTAACAAAATAATACTGCTGAAGGACATTTGTGACTGTGACTGTAAGATTCAAGGAGAGTCACCGTTTTGTGTAGATCAACATCTGACTTTAAAGGTGCTCAATTATTTATTTGTAGCTTCAAATGGTAACGGCTCAGCGTAGCACTCAATAGCCAAGGCTGGTAAAAAAAACAAGTAACGCACAAACGAAGTCAGCAAAACAGCCTCAACCTCTCCTCAAGGTACAATAATGATGTGCTATGATTTGAATACTCTATAGCAATGTCCATTCATACAGTTTTCACTGTAATTCACCTATAACAAAATAATATCTTACATTCACCGTGACGAATACATAAGGAATGGGGCATTTATTTGACAGTGTGTCCCAAAAAGGCAAATGGACCGTAATGGGATTTTGCTCTGCTTAGAGGCTGTGGATTTTCTCTTGTATACAATTACATCCAGCCTACTGCAGAGCCTTCTGGCGTGCATGTCTTTGTATGCTTGCAGTGACCCAAAGGTCCGTCTTGTTTCTAATTTCCACTGTTTATTGCATGTTTCGTATCAGTCTCCGTGTTTCAGGAGACCACCATGGAAGCAGCAATCACATGTGGACAGGGAGACAAAATACCAAGCTTTCACAGACAAAACCTCCAGGGGTGAAAGAGTATGTGCTTGTGTGTGAGAGAGAGGGAGAGAAAGAGGGTGTATGTGTGTGCATGCTTAAGTGTATGTGTATGTGTTCAACTATTCTTGTGGAGACCAGAAATCCCCAAAAGAATAGTAAACAAACACTAATTTGAGGGTAAGAGTACGAGGGTAGGGTAAGAGTACGATTAGGGGTTAGAGAAAATAGGATTTAGAATGGGACTAAATTGTGTGTCCCCACAAGGTTAGCTTTACAAAGGGAAAGGGGGATACCTAGTCAGTTGTCCATACAGAATGTACTCAACTGACCTGTACCTTCCGCATTTAACCCAACCCCTCTGAATGAGAGAGGTGCCTTCATTGACATCCAGGTCTTCGGCACCCGGGGAACAGTGGGTTAACTGCCTTGCTCAGGGGCAGAGTGTGTGTGTGTGTGTGTGTGTGTGTGTGTGTGTGTGTGTGTGTGTGTGTGTGTGTGTGTGTGTGTGTGTGTGTGTGTGTGTGTGCACTAGAGAGAGAGAGAGAGAGAGAGAGAGAGAGAGAGAGAGATTCCACAATGTGAAGTGCTGACATCTGCTGCAGGCTTTTGCAGGGGTGGAATGTGATACTCTTCTTTACACAAAGGGACTTGGCCCTTACAGAAGGCACAAGAGGACCTCTATATGCCACACTCCATGGAGGCAACACACCAACCCGTGTATCACAGCCATGCAATCTCTTATCTACTGTTAACTTTGATTAAAAACATTAAAACCTCTCATACTTTTCAGGTGGTGATATCTTGAGGCTTTCCCTCTCTCTGAGGCTGCAATGTCTCACCAATGTGAGACAGGGCTAAGTTGCTCTGCCATTGCATCATGTGTCATGGTGAATAGGTTCAATGTGTCTGCAACTCCCTTTGATTGCTTTGTCTGCTGGTATACTTACACAGGGACACACACACACATATGAGGATTCCACTGACAATGAGATGAGAGTAACCACATGAAACGCATATGATGAGGTACAGCATTGTGCTGGAGAGTGGAAATTGGGAACATAAGGGGGAAATGGTAACAGCGGTGTCTACAGCTTTGAAATGACACATTTTGAGTTCTTAAACATTTCCCCAAACAGGCATTAGGCATTATTCTAACTTCCCCATGATGAAAAGTTCTGGGCAATGATGGTGAGACTAAGGAATGAGTCCAGGGGGAGTGTTTATGGTACAGTATTCACATTGTTGAAATGGGAAAGTTATGTGTAGCCTACAGTGCCAATATCACAATTATATTAACCCTTAATGGCATGATATCACAAGGAATATGTTTAACAGCAATGGGTAGGAAAAAACAAAGAGGGAAAAAGAGGACTAGCTGATCGAAATCATATTTTGTACATTACATTGTGACCTATTGCATTAACATTGCTTGACTCAAATGTGCCATACATTATCACTCTATTGATGCAAAATCTAGCTGATATCATTTATGATGTGATTATAATGAAGATTAATTATCCAATTTATAGTAGATACAGCAGTTCAATTCAGGCACAATGCATTTCGCATCATGGACACACATGGTTTGTTACTGTAGGCTACTTTATCAGAAACATAAATGGCAAAACAGACAGTAAAAAAGGTTTTCAAGTGTCTGTCCTATATCTAAGAGATATAAGAAAACTCAGGAAAAAAATAAAACATATTTTAGACCCCATGTTTGGTCACGTTATTCATGGCACATTTGAACCCAATGCCCTTTTTGCAATTTTTACAGCCGGTACTTGGCAATGCTCCCTCTTAACTGGGCACAGCTCCGCCTGGGACTGCAGCACAGAAATATCAGGCGACAGAGAGAAGCACGATTGAACTTCCCTCAACTTCCTAGAGCAGTGGTCACCAACTGGTAGGTCGCGATCAACTGGTCAATCTCCAAGGCATTCCTAGTTGATTGCCAAACATTTATGTAAAAAAAAACCCGATGAAGTCTTGTGTTCATATTTTTTTTATTTGTCTAGGGCAGGTGCACCCGATTCAGCTGCCCTGCACACCAGGTAGGCAAATTGCTGCCATTTTGAACTATTGCATGTGTCTGAAGGCACAAACTCTGCCTTCCCGGGGGCCCAGAGAGCAAATATAGTGCACTGTAGGCCTACCGCTGGCAAATCGGATGGCTCAGATAACCGTGTCTGCAGTTAGGTAGCAGGCATAAAAGAAAGCTACAGCTAAGCTGATACTGTGAGATTTCAAAACATTTAAAACCATGACTAGAGAGATGGTCAAATAATACAGCAAAGAGATGCTGTTTTTATGAATTAATTCATGTTTAAGTTATTCAGCACTGTCAACACTTTGTGTTCAACACTTTTATAAGCCATAAAATGTGCGTTCTTCCTATTTCCACTCAGCGCTACAACAAGCACTGCAACAGTAATAAATTAGTTGGAAAGTGTATCTATATGCTTGCGTTTTTTATCAAGGAATATTTTACTTTCTCTGTTCCTAGGAGTAACAACATGAATTTGAGCATGAGGCAGAAATAATGCAGTGCGACTTGAGTTTTGCTATCAGCTGGAAGACGCTGTCCCTTTTTAGTCAGTGACAGTGGAGAAAAGGGAGAGCACGGGGATGTTGAACGGCGGGCCCTCAGTCTGCTGCTCTCTCCCTCCGCTGAGACTAATTTTTATTTTATTTAACCTTTATTTAACTGAGACTGATCATTAGATGTTGACACAATCAGTCCAGTAAAATAAAAATAAAAAGCTAATTATTAAATTTATGCTCACTCAGCTGTGCTTCACGAGTAATACAACAATAGACCTTTTACAGGTGTGATCATATTGCCAACCTCAAATTTTGAAATATAATTTCAAAAAGGGGCCCGAACAACAATGCATTGGTAAGGCAATTCAAGCAAAGCCAATATGCGGTGGTAATGTATTGGGCATATAGCTTACTGCGCAAACCTCATTGCTACAGTACTGTTTTTAATTGGTTAATGTTGCAAAAGCTTACGTTTTTTTAAAAGTCATGAGCGGTAGATCTTGCATTTTGACACAAAATGATCTTGACTCAGAAAAGGTTGGTGACCACTGTGCTAGAGTTTTCCCTGTTAACACTGTCAACGTTTCCTTTACTGAGGCAATTGTGACACACAATATTAGCCACTTTCAATGCAACATACCGAAACAAAACAAACTGTGCAACATATGTTGTTGTAGGAAGAATGCATCAGAGTAAGATTCTATTGCATTGACACACACTACTCAGCCCGTACTCTACACAAACTAGCAGAGTAAGCAAACAATAAGCAAACAAGAAAATGCTCATCCAGAAGCGGCACTGCTAGTGGCCGGGGCATTTAATGCAGGCAAACTTAAATCCGTTCCACCTCATTTCAGCACGACCAGCATGTCACATGCAACCAGAGGAAAAAAGACCACCTATTGTCCACACACAGAAATAAACAGAAAGCTATCCCTCGCCCTCCATATGGCAAATCTGACCATAATTCTATCCTCCTGATTTCTGCTTACAAGCAAAAACTAAAGCAGGAAGTACAAGTGACTCGCTCAATGCGAGCCTACCAAATGAGCTAAATGCCTTTTATGCTCGCTTCAAGGCAAGCAACACTGAAGCATGCACGAGAGCACCAGCTATTCTAGACGACTGTGTGATAACGCTCTCGGTAGCCAACGTGAGCAAGACCTTTGAACAGGTCAACATTCACAAAGCCGTGGAGCCAGACGGATTACCAGGACGTGTACTCAAAGCATGCATGGAGCAACTGGCAAGTGTCTTCAACCTCTCCCTGATCGAGTCTGTAATACCTACATGTTTAAAGCAGACCAGCATAGTCCCTGTGCACAAGGGAAGCAAAGGTAACCTGCCTAAATGATTACCACCCCATAGCACTCACGTCGGTAGCCATGGAATGGCTTTGAAAGGCTAGTCATGGCTCACATCAACAGCATCCTTCCGTATTCCCTTCACCCACTCCAATTCGCATACCACCCAAACAGATCCACAGAATCTCAATCGCACTCCACACTGCCCTTTCCCACCTGGAAAAAAGAACACCTATGTGAGAATGCTGTTCATTGACTACAGCTCAGCATTCAACACCATAGTGCCCACAAAACTCATCACTAAGCTAAGGACCCCGGGACTAACAGTTCCTCTGCAACTGATCCTGGACTTCCTGACGGGCTGCCACCAGGTGGTAAGGGTAGGAAACAACACTACTGCCACAGTGATCTTCAACACTGGGGCCCCTCTGGGTGTGTACTTAGTCAGGAGCTGATTGTAGACTACAGGAAAAGGTTGGTCGAACAGGTCCCCATTAACATCAACGGGCTGTAGTGGAGTGGGTCGAGAGTTTCAAGTTCCTTGGTGTAAACATCACTAAAGAACTATCATGGTCCAAACACACCGAGACAGTAATGAAGAGGGCATGACAACACCTTTTCCCCCTCAGGAGACTGAAAAGATTTGGCATGGGTCCCCAGATCCTCAAAAAGTTCTACAGATGCACCATCGAGAGCATCCTTACCGGATGCATCACAGCCTGGTATGGCAACTGCTCGGCATCTGACCGCGCTACAGAGGGTAGTGCGTACGGCCCAGTACATCACCGGGGCCAAGATTCCTGCCATCCAGGACCTATATACTAGGCTTTGTCAGAGGAAAGCCCCCCAAAATGTCAGAGACTCCAGTCACAAGTCATAGACTGTTACCGCACAGCGTACTCTGCTACCACACGGCAAGCGGTACCGGAGCTCCAAGTCTAGGACCAAAAGGCTCCTAACAGCTTCTACCCCCAAGCCATAAGATTGCTGAACAATTAATCAAATAGCCACCGGTGTAACGGCTTTCGTCTGGTGGAAGAGAAGCAGACCAAAATGAACCATGGTGGTTATTCATGTTCTTTAATAAAATTAACTCGACATGAAATAACTAAACAAAAAATGTGTGAAAACCTATACAGCCTATCTGGTGACAATAAACACAGAGACATGAACAATGACCCACAAAATACTCAAAGAATATGGCTGCCTAAATATGGTTCCCAATCAGAGACAACGATAAACACCTGCCTCTGATTGAGAACCACTCCAGACAGCCATAGACTATGCTAGATACCCCCACTAAGCCACACATCCAATACCTAACAAAACCCCAAGACAAAACACACCACAATAAACCCATGTCACACCCTGGCCTGACCAAATAAATAAAGACAAACAAAATATACTTTGACCAGGGCGTGACAACCGGACTATTTGCATTGACACCACCCTCCCTCCATTTGTTTTGTACACTGCTGCTACTCAGTGTTTATTATCTATGCATAGTCACTTCACCCCTACCTACATGTACACATTACCTTGACTAACTTGTACCTCCCACATTGACTGCACTGTTGGGCTTGTGAGTACGCATGTCACCGTAAGGTCTACAGTTGTTGTATTCGGCGCATGTGACAAATACAGTTTTATTTGATTTTAAACAATCAGAGCTGCAGTAGGAGCATATGCAAATAGACCATTGCCATATATGGGTCTTTGCCATTTACTTTGAACTGGACTGTGTTTACAGCATTAGCGGCCATGCGTAGATGCACTTGTTTTGAGATCAAAGCGAGAGCTTCGTGTAGCCACGTGTGCACATTTTGTTCATATCCTTTGCTAGTTACTGAGTTAATAGCCCGGTAATAGATAATTTGTAGTCAGCAATAGAGGAGTGATTGCTTCCTACAAGTGTACAAAATATATCAGTTTATAGACAAGCGAGTCAGGTAAAAAGCATTTTTTTTTATCTTAAAGTGGCCGTATTTTATTTTGAGAAAGGCTTCAATAAGGGTAGCATGAATAGTCTGATTCTCTGTAATAATGGTATGGGAATAATAATGCAGTTTATTTTGTGAAGTGGTTTATTGCATCAAACAACACAACAACATGTTCAGTCACCTTGTCTGAAGGACAAGTGGATAAACAGGTTAATGGCAAGCCCTATATGTTTAATCAAAAGTCTCATGGAATGTAGGCCAACATTGAGCACCACACATTGGATGCTACTGTAGGCTGAATGACAAAAACAGCTATTTCCATGTTAAGATTTTATGGGATGCATTTTTTTTCTTTCTTCATTATGATCAAATAGCCACAGTAGACTACATGGACACTGTTAAAACTGTAACTTAAAAGGGGTGCAGCCTCAGTGTTCACAGTAAACGCAAGCTGGAAGTTGCACAATGTTCTAGTTTGCGCTCAGCAGAGGCAATGTATAGGCAACATTGGTACTAGGTTACCTTCAGAAGACTCCCCTGAAGCTTGTGTACTTCATAGAGTAGAACAACCGACACCTTTATGTTTGTGAAAATCTCCCCTTTTGATATCATAACATATGAGTGTGGAGCTCACATAGTTCTGGTTTTACAGATGATTTTGTGTTGATTTTCTTGTCCGGATCCTCTCATGTGTAGAAAAAGGCCACTTTCACCAACCCCGGAATATCAGCAGAAAGATGGGATTGAGCTTCAGCCACTATAAGAAACGGTAGATCTCTAGCATATATTCACCGGGGCATGGATTCATCAATAGACTCTAGAGCATGTTATCCTATGGTTATTTTGCATATAACCTTCACACAACTTTTTGGAAATTGTGCAGGATAGTTGCTTGGTTTTGGAACATCCGCAGCACATTTAAACTTTAAAAAGAACATACTTTAACAGAACCTTTCCTTAAGGTTCAATAATGGTTACATTTAATTTCAATTTTGGTAATGTTCTAGGAACTTTCTCCAACTGGTTTGACATTTGGAATGTTCTCAAATAGTTCAGAGAACTGTCACGCCCTGGTCTTAGTATTTTGTGTTTTCTTTATTACTTTGGTCAGGCCAGGGTGTGACATGGGTTATTTATGTGGTGTCTTTGTCTTGGGGTTTTTGTAGGTGATGGGATTGTGGTATAGTAGAGTTGTCTAGGTAAGTCTATGGTTGCCTAGAGTGGTTCTCAATCAGAGGCAGGTGTTTATCGTTGTCTCTGATTGGGAACCATATTTAGGCAGCCATATTCTTTGAGTGTTTCGTGGGTGATTGTTCCTGTCTCTGTTTGCACAAGATAAGGCTGTTTAGGTTTTTCACGTTATGTTTATTGGTTTTGTATTGTTTGTTATCATCTTTATTAAAGAAGTTTAATAATAACCACGCTGCATTTTGGTCCGATCCCTGCTACACCTCATCTTCAGAGGAAGAGGAAGAACGTTAAGAAACAATGTTGTTCTGTGGGAATTTCAATACTTCAGCATAATGTTTCTTAGAGGTTTCCTCATGGTCCTATTTAAAGACATGTTCTCAAATTGCTCAGAGAACATTAAGAAAACTTTCTATAAAAATCACAAAACTTTAGTAACGTTCAGAGAATGTTATTGAAGCAATAAGCACGAGGGGGTGTAGTGTATGGCCAATATACCATGGCTAAGGGCTGTTCTTAGGCAAGACACAACATGGAGTGCCTGGATACAGCCCTTAGTTGTATCCAGCTTCAGTTTGAAGTGATTGTGTTAGCTATATTGTTGGCTAGCTCTCCTAAACAATAGGCACACCAATGCTGGAACCAGCTTCCCTGTGAAGCTAGGACAGCAGATTCCCTGCCCATCTTCCCGAAAACATCTGAAACCCTGCCTGTTCGAAGAGTATCTTAAATTATCCCACAGCACCCCCCTTTTGTGAACTTCCTGTGAACTATCACTCACACTTTACTTTTTTCCCCCTTACTAGGTCTGACTTGATAGCTACTTTATTACAGAACATTGTATTTACTTTGACTGTGATTTGTGGTTGTCCCACCTAGCTATCTTAAAATGAATGCAGTAACTGTAAATTGATATGGATAAGAGTGTCTGCTAAATGACAAATACAGAACAGAAGATTATAGGTTAAAATCTCACTCATGCCGTGTCACAATAAAAAATAAATGTGTTTGCAGGATTAATGCCTAGGAATTAATGTCCATGTGCCCTGTCTGTGCATGGAGTTTGAAGGTGAACCAAAGATTTAAGGAAGTTATTCCAAAAACTCAAAATTGCCAAAAAAATTCCGCCCTACAGAGCGTCAATAAAACCTCCCAGGAAAACTTTCAGGTAACGTTAACTATATTAAAACATTCTGAGAACCTCCCTGCAACTTAAACATTTACTTTCCAGAACAGGTCGAAATGTTCACTTCCGCTCTCAGAATGTTTACAAAACATGATGTTTTACCCGTTTTATGGCTTTGTTCCCAGAACCAACTGGAAACCAAAAACGTATGTTCCCACAACTTCTAAGGAACCAAATGTGCTGGCTGGACAAACACCAGGAGAGCTGGACATACACCAGGAGAGCTGCAGCAACTGAACAGTTAACTTCCCGGGTAGTTTTCTTCACTAGAAAGTTTTACTTTTTGTACAGCACCTGTTGTGTCGTCAGCTCAGTTGGCAGTCTGCTTTTCCAAAAATCCAGACCTTGTCGTCTCACTTTTAGCGACAGTTTAGCTCCAGTCTCCAGCATAGTTTAGTTCCAGTCAACAGCCACCGAGCCAAGACCTCACCAAACAACTGGAGTTATGTGTGCTCTGCAATATCATCCACTGTACAAACTGTATCGAATTGCACTGCACTCTTGTGGTATCTGCGGTTAATGTGAAGTTTATTGTAATGCCTGCAAATCTGTGGATTGGACTTGCAGACGGCGGAGACTTTGGAAACTAATGAATGTCGCGCGCAGGCAACAGTATCGCACCTCTCATTGGACAAAAAGTTAAAGATTTATGCATTTACGATTTATTTCACTCAATATATAAGTCATTTGGTGCCTTTGATGGAACTTTAAAGTGGATATGTAATTTAGTTCAAGCGCAGCAGTGACTTTCTAACTTCCAAGGCAATTTTCCATATACCCCACAGGTGCGCACTTGTATCGGAACCAGTTTGTCGTGCGAGACGGCCGTTGGTTTCAAAATTATCCTTTTGTGGATATTACGGGATTTTTTTTGACGTTTCATTTTTTTTCAAAGGACTCTGTATTTGAATGAGATTATGTCGATTTTACTCTGCGTTTATCCGCTACAAATTTGTCCAAAACAGCATTGTTGTCATCCAAACAACCTTTGTGCATGGTGATACTAAACGTCTCGTCAACAGTGTTTTGTAATCGCTGTCCGCCACTAATCCAAATGATCCTTCCATTATTAATCCTGTTTGTATCGCTTCTCCAACAACATGGCTCAGAAGCTGAATCAAGTCATGTCAGCAAATTCCAACAACCAAGTTTAAAGGAACAAAACGGTAAGTTGCGTGTTTTGAATGTGTGTTTAGCTGTCAGTTTTAACATGGGTTGAGTTGGAAATAAAGGACTTTAACAATTCTCACATATCCATTCCTGCACATACATAAACTTCCAGAACTGTAACCTACTCCTCTTACAAAGCACATCTTGCTTGAGTTTAAACAGCAATGAATGAATACGTTTTGTTCAGTTCAAACAGCATTATCCAGGATAGGAAGTGGATATTATTACCTTTACCTTTCAAGTGTGCCGGTGTGTGTTTAAGGGGGAAACCCCTCTGAAATGTAATGGCCCCTGAGAGAGGTTTTCTCTATGATTGTCAAAGGCTCCATTCATTCAATGGTAGTCATTCCAGGTGATGTAATTTGCTTATCCTCTGAACCCCACTGATTTAGACTGTCAAATTGTTTTTTCTTTTATTGTTATTTCCCCTTTTAAAGTCAAATAAATATGGGGGTAAGACATACATACATTATTACATAGATTAAGAGACTGTCCAATTAATCATCTCTGCAAATAGTTTATTCTTTCCAGCATGTGGAACTTGGAATCAAGCTATTGTTGTGATGAGGTGTGTGTGTGTGCCTGTGTGCATGGATGTGCACACCTGTGCATAAATTCATAACTAGCCTATGCTTTTGCATCCAGGTAATTTTGCAGTTAATTTAACATTATTTGATGAAGCATACACTAGGCTGCTTATAGCAATGTACTCTTTCCATTCATTTAATTATATGTAAACTGTTTGCAGATTTTTGCTTTACACTAATACTGATTCGCTATCTCAAACTTTGTTTATTCAATACTTACCAGCGTCATTACCATATAATTACAGTGTCATTAACAACCAAAATTGTTTCTAATGCACAGCCCACTCATGTTGTGGAAGGTCATATGTCACCCTATGTCTTACTTAAAACATAAGGCATTCTTCTTAAGAGTAAGATCAATTTATTGGTCAATTGCACATAAGGTCCAATCGAAATGTGACTTTCGGTTTTAACCCAACCCCTCAGAAAGGCACATATACATACACATACATATACATATACAGGGACCTGTTGTTGTGGGGTTTTAAGTGCCTTGCTCAAGGGCACAACGGCAGGCAATGGCATCTAGGATTTGATACCAGCAACCCTCTGATTGCTAGCTCACTTCCCACCCCATTTTTCCCGCTAGACCCAGGATTCGAACTGCCAGCCATCCGCTAGGCTACCCTTCACCTCAAACACCTAATTTGCATATCTCAAATTCCTGCATGCAGCTCCTCCATTGGCAAACAGTGGCCACACATTGAATGAGAATAAAGTCCCTGGCTAACGTTAACCTTTGGCTCTGACGTGTGAGTGTTTCACCAGCGCTCCAGTGTGGTTGATTGCTGATGCTCGGCGACAATTTGATACTGAAAGCTAGCCCTATCTGGCATGTTTAGTGGTGGTTACTGGGAGAGTGACAGTCCTGGGAGAGTTGCAGTCACTCTACTATCAGTCTCAGCATGGTTGCTAGTGTGGCCCTCTACTATCAGTCTCAGCATGGTTGCTAGTGTGGTCCCTGTACTATCAGTCTCAGCATGGTTGCTAGTGCAGTACCTATACTATCAGTCTCAGCATGGTTGCTAGTGTGGTCCCTCTACTATCAGTCTCTGCATGGTTGCTAGTGCAGTCCCTATACTATCAGTCTCAGCATGGTTGCTAGTGTGGTCCCTCTACTATCAGTCTCAGCATGGTTGCTAGTGCAGTCCCTATACTATCAGTCTCAGCATGGTTGCTAGTGCAGTCCCTGTACTACAGTAACTTCCTCCAAGGGAACTGTTGTTGTTGACCGTTGTTATGCAACCTGATACATAGGCTTTAATCTTTATTACAGAAGATGGAGTCCTAATCGCTAGGTGTGTCAGGCAGTAACGATAGGCCATGTCATTGTCATTCTGTTCCACTTGGCTCACATCTCCAGTGAGTGAGGCTCAGCCATTAATTAAACCACTTCACCTTGTATTGTAGCTTATTAAATTTTGGGTTTCAGGTTGGATTGTTTCTTGATGAATTAACATTTTGTTAATATGCTTAAATGTTTACAGTGTCTTTTACACGATCTTGCGGTTGATAAGTGAGTGTTGGCATTGCATTTTCAGCCAAATGAAACTGCCTCAAAATCAAACTTCTGAAACTATTTTTCCAAAGATTCAAGAACCCAGCTGCACATTTTAGTATGAGATGCAGATTACCTAGGGATAATCTAGTGTAGCCTCTTTCAGCACCAGTCCAGGAAGCCGAGGAACATGCAAGACATGCCAAAGATCACAGGGGCTGCTGTTCTGAAAAAGACAGATTAGGGGATTACAGCGGGTTAATAGGACTCACAGGCCAATGGAAATGTGTAGCTTTTCACGTATGCATGGTTGTCTGGGGTAGAGGTCGACCGATTATGATACTGATACCTGTTATTGGAGGACCAAAAAAAGCTGATACCGATTAATCGTCTGATTTTTACATATATATATTTGTAATAATGACAATTACAACAATACTGAATGAACAATGAACACTTTTATTTTACCTTAATATAATACATCAATAAAATCAATTTAGTCTCAAATAAATAATGAAACATGTTCAATTTGGTTTAATTAATGCAAAAACAAAGTGTTGGAGAAGAAAGTAAAAGTGCAATAAGTGCCATGTAAAAAAGCTAACGTTTAAGTTCCTTGCTCAGAACATTTAAAAAAAAATATTTTACCTTTCTTTTACTAGGCAAGTCAGTTAAGAACAAATTCTTATTTTCAATGATGGCCTAGGAACAGTGGGTTAACTGCCTGTTCAGGGGCAGAATGACAGATTTGTACCTTGTCAGCTCGGGGGTTTGAACTTGCAACCTTTCCGGTTACTAGTCCAACACTCTAACACTCTAACCACTAAGCGAACATATGAAAGCTGGTGGTTCCTTTTAACATGAGTCTTCAATATTTCCAGGTAAGAAGTTATAGGTTGTAGTTATTATAGGACTATTTCTCTCTATACCATTTGTATTTGTATTTCATATAGCTTTGAGTGTTGGATGTTCTAATAGGTACTTTAGTATTGCCAGCCTAATCTTGGGAGTTGATAGGCTTGAAGTCATATACAGCGCAATGCTTGAAGCATTGCGAAGAACTGCTGGCAAACGCAGGAAAGTGCTGGTGGCATCCAATAGTCTAAATATTGCTGTTACATTGCACAACCTTCAATGTTATGTCATAATTATGTAAAATTCTGGCAAATTAGTTTGCAAAGAGCCAGGCGGCCCAAACTGTTGCATATACCTTGACTCTGCGTGCAATGAACGCAAGAGAGGTGACACAATTTCCCGAGATAATATTGCCTGCTAAAATGAATTTCTTTGACCTAAATATGCAGGTTTAAAAAAGTATACTTCTGTGTATTGATTTTAAGAAAGACATTGATGTTTATGGTTAGGTACATTCGTGCAACGATTGTGCTTTTTTTTCTGCAAATGCGCTTTTGTTAAATCATCCCCCATTTGACGAAGTTGGCTGTCTTTGTTAGGAAGAAATGGTCTGCACTGTAACGTCCGTCGTTAAATGAAGACCAAGGTGCAGCGTGGTAGGTGTACATTTTCTTTAATTATAAATGTTCGCCTCCCAGTGGTTAAGGGCCACCAGAGACTCTGGGTTCGCGCCCAGGCTCTGTCGTAACCGGCCGTGACCGGGAGGTCCGTGGGGCGACGCACAATTGGCCTAGTGTCGTCCGGGTTAGGGAGGTTTGGCTGGTTGGGATATCCTTGTCTCATCGCGCACCAGCGACTCCTGTGGCGGGCCGGGCGCAGTGTGCACTAACCAAGGTTGCCAGGTGCACAGTGTTTCCTCTGACACATTGGTGCGGCTGGCTTCCGGGATGAATGCGCTCTGTGTTGAGAAGCAGTGCGGCTGGTTGGGTTGTGTATTGGAGGACGCATGACTTTCGACCTTTGTCTCTCCCGAGCCCGTATGGGAGTTGTAGCAATGAGACAAGATAGTAGCTACTAACAATTGGATACCACAAAATTGGGGAGAAAAAGGGGGTAATTTTTTAAAATTATTTTTTATTATAAATGTTCCACCAAAAACAATAAACATCTCAACGAACGAAAAGCTAGGAGTGCAACACATGCAACACAAAAAGACAAGATCCCACAACAGAAGGTGGGAAAAAGGGCTGCCTAAGTATGATCACCAATCTGAGACAATGATAAACAGGTGCCTCTGATTGGGAACCATACCTTGCCAACAAAGAAATTTAAACATAGATTTCCCACCCTAGTCACACCCTGACCTATCAAATAGAACATTTAAAGGATCTCTAAGGTCAGGGCATGACATTCACACAGTTCGCAATGAGTCAGGCGGCCCAAACTGCTGCATATACCCTGACTCTGTTGCACAGAATGCAAGAGAACTTGAAATCGGCCCTAAGTAATCGGTCATTCCGATTAATCGGTTGACCTCTAGTCTGGGGACACAGAAGTGCATTGTGCATTCAACAGGTCCCAATACAAACACACAAATAGACGATAATGAACCAACATGCATAATGGTCTGTAGTATGTTAGGTCACTTCAGACCATGAATAGGATTTGAGATGTAGCTATACATGGAGGTGGAACTTTCGCGTCATGCGTTGACGTCAATGGATAGTTGCATCAAACTTTAAGTTATTCTTGCAAATCTGAAGTTACTCTCTGGCCCTTATCTATCTGGAGATTTGACAAACTTTAAAAAAGACTTAATGTAACACCTCTCCCTATCAGGCAATGATTACCCAATGTGTGCTGGACTCACTAGGGTGGTTTATATAGCTGTTAGCCCAGTCTGTTGACAGCTACCAGTTTGTCAGCTGGGATTCACGGTACCAGTCTGTTGTTGTGTTAAGTGGATCCCATAGTGGTTAAGTTTATATTTGATTTGAAATTACGGGATAGCTGTAAACTGGTGAAACAACACCAAAATAATTTGGAATATCAAGTTATTCTTTAATATGGTACAAATGCTTCTTTAAATAAGTTTCTCAGGGTGAACTAATCTACTGTAGCAATGTACAGTTAGTTACTCGCACTAAGGTAGTCGGCCTACACCGACAACAAAAAAATGCCTAAAAGTGAAATGGGTAATTTTTTACCCACTTGTAAGGACATTGCAACACAAATAGACCAGAAAATATACTGACCACACAAGAGCCTTTCCTCACTGAGACCCCAAACACAGTCAGTCTGTCCACAAGCAGTCCATGTAGACTTGTTCCCCTCTCACCACCCCAGAGTCTCAAGTGAGGACTAACAGTAGATAACAGTGTCTATGTTTTTGCTGTCAGCACAACTTGAATGTCGGAGAACTGTATTTGGCAGGCGAGCATGCCACCGCCTGCCTGCTGTTTGTCATTTTGGGCAGCGAGTGTACATTCTCCCCAAGCAGGAGGGAGTTTCTCAAGGGAACTGGGTCACAGGTTTTTAAGCTCTGCATTGGCAGAGAAAAGCCTCTCCAGGCAGGCGGTGGCTTCTCTCTCACTTGCAGTATCAACATTACCCCCAGGTACTTTGTAAGGCCCGATTGTTTTCAGCAGAATCAATGTCCTTTTCAGGTCAGCATCCTGAGTGTCTTTTTTTCAAGGACACAAAAAAAAAATCTTGACATTCTCATTGATATGTCCCTGTGGGGAGGGTCACCCATCCAGCCACAGTTCTGTAACAGTGCATTCCTTTTCTTTTTGTATCAAAATACATTCCCTTCTTGTCCTTTTAAAGTGTAAGTGGGGAATAGTCTTCCTATACTATGTGGATAGGGAACATCTGTGTCCTCAACTTAATCTACCAGTCAAGGCCTTACAGACCCAAACTATAGCCAGCATGCTGAGTGTCAATACCAGTTATGGATTCATGCAAATTATGAATAGCAGTGTCATGTTCGTAATACAGTTTTAGATCTTCAATTTGGGCAATTTCATTGTAACTTTTTGCATGTTTACACCTGTGACTTAATTACTCTCGACACACAAAGCCAACCAATCCTAGACCACGAAAATGGACATGAAAACCTATTGCTCCATTGAAAGAGACTTTCCTTATTTCCTGCAAAAGCAAATGCCTCATTGAAACTTAAATTCAAGAGAGATTCTTAGATAGTGTAACGGATGTGAAACGGCTAGCTTAGTTAGCGGTGCGCGCTAAATAGCGTTTCAATCGGTGACGTCAATCGGTGACGTCACTTGCTCTGGTTCCCCTTGCTCTGCAAGGGCCGCGGCTTTTGTGGAGCGATGGGTAACGATGCTTCGTGGGTGTCAGTTGTTGATGTGTGCAGAGGGTCCCTGGTTCACGCCTGGGTATGGGCGAGGGGACGGTCTAAAGTTATACTGTTACAATAGCAGTAGAATTTAATGAATGTTATCACCTGCCTTTGAACAATTGCTACAGCACATCCAATATAGCAAGTGCTTCTTCATCTATTCCTTCTTTGAATTAGGCCTAGAGCTGAAAATCAATTCGGTTTGGAGCCGACCACTGAGTCCAAGCACCACGTTTCCCAGAGGAGACAAAAATATCAAGAGCACATAAATTTGGTCATATAAACACGCCACTGTAAATAGCCCAACGCTAACATTGACATTTTTGAGAGAGAAGAAAGTCTGCCCGGTGCAGTCTAGACATGAAGGGTGGAGTTAGTCTGCCTCAAGTCAGGATAACCTGTCAGCGCAAATACCTGTCATCTACTGCTGGGCAGCATCTTTTCCTCAAGCCTCTTGTTTCTCAGCTGCACTTCTGCCAGTGGTTTATGTGCTCATTGCACACTTGAAATAATCAATTTGACATTTTCAAAAACATTGACCTTACTCGGGTCATTGAGGTGAAATAGGCTACATGTAACTATTGTGTCATTACATGAAACATTGCATAGGCTGACATTTCCTTGGAAAATGTCTTGAGGAGGAAGCATTTCTGAAATGACTACATGAGAGAATTAAATAGGCCGTGTAAATATTACTGTTGGCATAATCAGTGCATTACTGTTGGATAATTAAAGCTTTCTTGTGGTTGCTTCCTCTAAATGTAGCTCATATTGACTTTTCCAAACTTATTACATTTGGGTTACCTGTAACTGTGTTTAAGGATTAGTACGCAGGTTGACATTTATTGAGATGACTAATGTACAGGAGGCAGCTCTGCAGAGTAGTCACTAGCTGGTACAGCCACAAATTCATAAAATCGGATTTTAACCCTAACTTTAAACCCTAACCTTAACCACACTGCTATTCCCAATGTCTAACCCTAAAAAGCTCATTTTAGTTTTCATTAATCTTTATGATATAGCCAATTTTGACTTTGGAGCTGGCCAATCTAGCCGAAATCGTGCAGTTCTGCCTCCAGGGCAAGACCCATGACAATAAACGTCAACCTGCGATTAGTACATCGCTGGAACAGCCCTGCACTAACATAGACTTAAGCCGTCTGTGGGGGATATTAGCTGTTTTGAAAGCAAACTGAATTCCATTGGACTTACAATTTTGGCAGAGGGTAGATGTGATGAGTTGACCTTGGTTACCATCTCTGGAGGGTATGTCTACATAGTCTGGCAGATGTCATCGACCCCTGTCAGAGAACTATTTGAAAGTGTCCTGTTCCATCTCCTCTTCACTGCGTGGGGCTCAGCCGTCACCTAGCGATTGATTGACATGGAGCATGACCCCGGACAAGTACTGAAAAGTTGTGCAGCTGTGGCTTCTAATATACAGATGGATTTTTATTTTATTTAACCTTTATTTAACTAGGCAAGTCAGTTAAGAACAAATTCTTATTTACAATGACGGCCCTACTAAAGGAAAAAGGCCTTCTGTGGGTATGGGAGCTGGGATTAAAAATAAATAAAATCAAAATATAGGACAAAACACACATTACGACAAGAGAGACAACACAACACTACATAAAGAGAGACCTAAGACGACAACATAGCATGGCAGCAACACATGACAACACAGCATGGTAGCCAACATTTGCTGTTGATTCTGTGCTTGCATGTTGCAGAGAAGGGAACAAAGTTGTATTGCTTTGGTTGGAGATCACAGCTGGTTAATGAGGGACTGGTCGGTGGTCGCTATGCTAAATATTCACAGAACATGAATTACTCAGATGTGAGTAAACACGTTTTGTTTCAATCATTGACCAGACAGCAAACCAGACTTCTGTATTCACACATGACCATTCTGATAAATTATTCCTGACAACTCCCATTGTGACCATAGATTTCCTGAAGAAATCTATGATTGTTTTACAAGCGTGACTTCAATATATGCCTCCAGCAGCCCACACACACCAAAAAATAACAATGCAGCCTCACTTTTTGCATGATTCAGGGTGGCAGGACTGAGATGAAAGACACTCACTGGTAGGAAATATGCTACTGACCCAGCAATTTGGTACCAATCCCTCTGTTCCACCCGCATGTTCTTCTATATTGTAACAATCTGAAGGTGCCATGTTTGAAATACAGCAAACAAAGTCCTCTCCTCACAGTTATTGGATATGCTGTACATCTTTTGATGCATTTATTATCTCAACTGAGCTAATTTCTAATGTAATTCTAAGAGATAGTGATGCATGATCTGCTACGCATGAATTATGATATCAGAGCAAGATCAACTTCTCGCTGCAGGTTGAGATCTGAAGTCTGAACATGGAAAATAAGTATTAGCCCTTTATTCCGTCCACTGTCTCTTATGGGATCACGTATAGAGCTTATATACTGTTAAGAGTTTTATAGGAGCCCCTCATCAGTTGTTCTCACATGCCTGACCTCATATAGCTAGAGTGAGTGAGTGAGTGAGTGAGGGAGTGAGGGAGTGAGGGAGTGAGTGAGGGAGGATGGGAGCTTAATGCAGTTCAAAATTATGATTAATCATGCATAGTTCCACGCCATTTTCAATGACTTAGCTGTGGGTCCATGCATGGTTCCTTTGACACACATTGAAGTCTAGAGGTAGGTACAATGAGTGCACATAATATGGTTCATATTTTGTTTCTGTCTTGCTTGCGCTCAGTTCCACTTATTTAAGCTATACTATAATTCAAGTGGATCTATAGAAATCAAATCCTGACTGTTTCTGCCTTGGGTGTCATCTGAACTGAGTGAGAAAAATCGAGAAACCATTAACCTAAGACCAGAAATATGCCAGCCATAATACATTTATAGGAAAAGTAGAAAAGCACCTGTCCCAGTAATCACGGGTTCACCAGTGTCCTGAGTCGCTGGATTATATCGGCTTGCACATGGTGGGATTTGATATATGACAGTATGCCACTAGCATACGGAGTCCGTAACCCAATCACACATACTATTTGGAGAATGCATGGCTTTTTCCAAAGCACAAATAGGTTTTCAGTACACTACACATATGCTGCCCCTTGCAGTACCCACACTAGCTCCCCTGGGAGGGGTATCCATTTCCCAGAGCCCAAATGGAATGAAATGCACAGTGGGCTGTTAGTTAGCTCTTCGGTAAGACTCACTGTAATGATTTGAGCAACTGTGTTCTGGAGATACGTGTGGTGCACGGTGCAGATGGCCTGTCAATGTATTCGGGAATCTCCTTTTTTTGATGAAGGCACATTGATTTAGCAGACTGATTGTAATGGAGCAAGGCTAGGTCTGTCTCATTGGCGGCCATGACTGTCTGACAATGCCAAATGACATTATCAGATATAAAAAAGCTTAATATTGTCTCAGGCTTTTCACTCCCAATCCTATTAACGCAAGGTGGGTGTAAATCATGAGGTGATACATTTGGAAACATTAGCAATGGGCTATAATCCCTTTGGCAACAGTCTGTGCTAGTGCTAACACGTGCATAGCTACTGATAATACAGTCAGGGTGGGAAAAGGACAAACCAAAAACAAGGTAAAGATTGAGCTACAGCAGTGCCTGAAGGGAGGCCTGAATTTATCAACCAATCTTTATCTGAATCAATTGCAGTCTGGCGACAGGTCCTCCGGTTATCAGTAAAGGTGTGGGACCCTTTTTAATGTTTTGCCCAACGGCAAGCCAAACATCTGCTCAGCTGTTACTCTTAGATGACAGAATTAAAATAACCCAGGAGCCCTGCTGGCTATTGAGATGCCATTGACAAGCCCAATCTATCATGTGTCACCCCATTTGTCAAACTCCATCTTTCATTCTATTCATCTTGACGGGACACAGTTTGTTCTACAATTTGTCTCCCCTCCCACCTGTTGACAGGCCTTAGGTCATCGAGTTGGCTTGTATCTGGCACAGATTGGAGATCAGATGGTGTCAATGGATTTTTATAGGCCTAGTAATGAGTCAGATACTATGTACATAGTGATGGTAAATAATATACTGTGGTCCTGGGGTACCAACATAACAATCATAACCCTAACATACTGTACCACAATAATTGGTAAGAAGTGGGCCAAGTAATAACATTTCATCTAATATCACTTGAAACCATGTCAGTACAGTGATGTGAGTGTGAAGGTACTAGACACATGCGTGTTACCTTAGCAAGAGAAAGGTATCTTGTGTAATGTCATGGTGTGATGCTGTGAAAATAATCATACAAGGCTCTGCTTGTTTTCTCAATATCTCACAGAGATAAAGTGTGACAGAAGGAGCTAAATTCAAACGCCTCAAGATATACTCTTTGACATTTTCAAGGTGTGACATTGTTATGATGGATGTTGTTTTGCAATCATTTCCTAAAATGCATTTGTAATCTACTTCTGTGATTTCTTAATCTCACTAAACTAACTTCCTCAAGATGATGAATGACTAATCAAGAGGAAACTTTCATCTTGAGTGCACTCATAGAGTTCAAGCAGCTAGAGGAACTGTAGGGCAGTCAGGGTGTGTCAGAAATGTACTGTAGATACAACATGTCAACACTTCACACCTGTGAAAAAAATATTACATTCCAGTGTATAAAAAAGGCAAACAAAAGGAGAAAGGTGGTATTAGCACAAGCCTGACATCATTAAAGACCTGACATCATTATTAAAGACCTGACATCATTAAAGACCTGACTGCACTGTTGGTTAAGGGCCTGTAAGTAAGCATGTTGTATTCGGCGCATGTGACAAATAAAGTTTGATTTGATTTGACATGGTTAAAGAACAAATTATGAGGAATAATAGAGGTTTTAAAAAAAGGAAAAAAGTACTTCAGTCAATCGAAGTAATTACATAATATCTGCCCTTTAAACTTCCTTTAAATTATAGTGCCCTATAGGTGTCTTAGTAGTCCTCTCCTTGAGGCTCCCTTTCCTTGTCTACTGCAATGATGGGGTGGCAGGTAGCCTGGTGGTTAGAGCGTTGGGCCAGTAACCGAAAGCTGACGAGGTAGAAATCTGTCGTTCTGCAGTTAACCCACTGTTCCCCGGTAGGCCGTCGTTGTAAATAAGAATTTGTTCTTAACTGACTTGCCTAGTTAAAGAGCTACGGCAGGCATCCTCCATATTATTTCACCTCCAGAGTTTTTAGGTTTGAACAGCTGAAGTCGATGACAGGAAGAGAGGCAGCAACATCAGAACTTTAAGACATGCCCTTTGTCCCCTTCACCCTGAAGCAATTGCTACTGTACCTTTTTTTTAAACCAGCCATCTGCATGTGTGGAGTCATTTAGAGGTCATAGTTAGGCTCCTCCCATCTCTAGACATAACTGCAGTTTCTTCTCATAAGAGTCACAATACTTACCAAGATGGAAATTAGCATTTTTAAGACTGCATTTGAAATTAAGTGTGCTTTAGAGCAAACCGTTTCTCAGACATCCATCTAGAAGGAAATTAGACAGACATTTTTTCTGTAAGTGCATTCATATATGAATATTCATGAACTCTAAAGATAAAATCAAACATTTTAGTCCATGCTTCTGCAATTATAATACCGCTTTTGTATTATCTTTCTCTAACATTTGTCTTATGCAATAGGTTATTTTTGGAGGAAAACAGACACACATGATTTAGCACCTGTTTTTTTTAGCAGCCACAGTTAAATGAAAAAGGCTGTGGGCCCTTTGACGAATTGGGACAGTCAGAAACTTAATGACCTGTGGAGGCTGTTAAAAGGGAACTGAACACTAAGTGTTCAGCGCTCGTCTGCCTATGTCATTTGCAGCCTTCAGTTTAAGGAAACTGAAATGTACAAAATCAATCAATCAAATGTAGTTAGAAAGCCCTTTTTACATCAGCCGATGTCACAAAGTGCTATACAGAAACCCACCCTAAAACCCCAAATGAGACATTTCACTTGGTTGCACAACATCACCTAAATTAGGAATCATCAACTAAATTTCTTTGTTGAGCGGATGGTCGGGGGGCCGGAACATAATTGCAAATATTTTGTAGACTGCAAATTGACCACAAGAAGACCAAACAGATCATGTTTGACTAAAACATAATCGTTTCAAACCTTGCATACATTTGTATACGATCATGTGTCTCTCTATTATGTGTGGAAATACTTTAACAGATTTCTTAAATTAAAATCACTTGGAGCTGATTAAGTGTTTTACAGTCTTTAATGTCCAACAATAAAAATTCTAAATATATACAGGTACCAGTCAAAAGTTTGGACACACCTACTCATTCAAGGGTTTTTCTTAATTTTTTACAATTTTCTACATTGTAGAATAATAGTGAAGACATCAAAACTATGAAATAACACATATCATGTAGTAAAAAAGTGTTAAACAAATCAAAATATATTTAATATTTGAGATTATTCAAAGTGGCTTTGAATAATAGTAGCTTTGCACACTCTTGGCATTCTCTAAACCAGCTACATGAGGTAGTGAACTGGAATGCATTTCAATTAACAGGTGTGTGTCACGCCTTGGTCTTAGTATTTTGTGTTTTCGTTAATTAGTTGGTCAGGCCAGGGTGTGACATGGGTTTATGACGTTGTATTTCGTATTGGGGTTTTGTAGTTATTGGGATTGCGGCTGAGTAGGGGTGTTGCATAGGCTTGGCTGCCTGAGGCGGTTCTCAATAGAGGAGCCGCGTATTAAGGATTTCTGGACATGGGAGGAAATCCTTGACGGGAGAGGACCCTGGGCTAAACCAGGGGAGTGTAGCCGCACAAAGGTGCAACAGGCGAAGAGGAAACAGGAGCTGGAAGGAAAAGGACCCTGGGCTCAGCCTGGTGAATATCGCTGCCCTAAGGAGGAACTAGAAGCGGCTGAAGCGGAGAGGCGCTGGTATGAGGAGGCAGCACGGCGACGTGGATGGAAACAGGAGCAGCCCAGAATGGAGTACAGTATGGATATTATGACGTGGGAAGAAATAGACAGGTGGGCGGCCGACCCAGAGAGAGTGCCGGAGCCCGCCTGGGATTCGCTGGAGCAGTGCGAAGAGGGATATAGGAGAATGGAGTCGGGAAAAAAAACACGGCGGCGCAGAGCGAAGCCCCAAAAATTTCTTGGGGGGGGGGGGGCTCAGAGGGGGAGTGGCTGAGTCAGAAGACAGACCTGAGCCAACTCTCCCTGTTTATCGTGAAGAGCCAAGGAAGAGACCAGAATCGGTGTTGGAGGTGAGCAAAGCAGAGACTGTGAAGGAGTTAATGGGGAAATTGGAGGAGAAATTAATGAGGGAGTTGCTAGTTTGGTGCTTTAGGTACAATATTCGTCCGACGGAGCGTGTCGGGGATTTAATGGCACCTGGGTCAGCGCTCCATACTAGTCCTGAGGTGCGTGTTAGTCGGCTGGTGAAAAATGTGCCAGCCTCATGCACTAAGCCTCCTGTGTACCTACCTAGCCTTGCACGTCCTGTGCCAGTCCTGCTCTCAGGCTCTCCAGTACACCTTCACGGTCCAGTCCATCCTGTGCCACCTTCACACACTAGTCCTCCGATGGTAGCTCCCCGCACCAGGCTTCCTGTGCCTGTCCTCTATCCAGTACCACCTCCACACCCCAGCCCTCCGGTAGCAGTTCCCCGCACTAGGCTTCCTGTGCGTGTCCTCGGCCAAATACCACCAGTGCCAGCACCACGCATCAGGCCTTCAGTGCGCCTCGCCTGTTCAGCGCAGCCAGCGCTTTCTCCCTCTCCTGCGCTGTCGGAGTCTCCCGCCTGTTCAGCGGTTCTAGAGCCTTCCTCCTCTACAGCGCTGCCGGAGCCTCCTGCCTGTATGGAGCAGCCAGTGTTGCCAGTTTGCATGGAGCAGCCAGAGCTGTCAGTCTGCATAGAGCAGCCAGAGCTGCCAGTCTGCATGGGGCAGCCAGAGCTGTCAGTCTGCTTAGAGCAGCCAGAGCTGTCAGTCTGCATGGAGCAGCTAGAGCTGCCAGTTTACATGGAGCATCCAGTGTTGCCAGTCTGCATGGAGCAGCTAGAGCTGCCAGTCTGCATGGGGCAGCCAGAGCTGTCAGTCTGCTTGGAGCAGCCAGAGTTGCCAGTCTGCATGGAGTTGCCAGTCTGCATGGAGTTGCCAGTCTCCTTAGAGCTGCCAGTCTGCAAGGAGCTGCCAGTCTGCATGAAGCAGCCAGAGCTGCCAGTCTGCATGGAGCAGCTAGAGCTGCCAGTCTGCAAGGAGCTGCCAGTCTGCATGGAGCAGCCAGAGCTGCCAGTCTGCCTGGAGCAGCTAGAGCTGCCAGTCTGCAAGGAGCTGCCAGTCTACATGGAGCAGCTAGAGCTGCCAGTCTGCAAGGAGCTGCCAGTCTGCATGGAGCAGCCAGAGCTGCCAGTCTGCATGGAGCAGCCAGAGCCGCCAGTCAGCATGGAGCAGCCAGAGCCGTCAGTCAGCATGAAGCAGCCAGAGCCGTCAGTCTGCCAGGATCTGCCAGTCAGCCAGACCCTTCCAGATCTGCCAGTCAGCCAGACTCTTCCAGATCTGCCAGTCAGCCAGACTCTTCCAGATCTGCCAGTCAGCCAGACTCTTCCAGATCTACCAGTCAGCCAGACTCTTCCAGATCTGCCAGTCAGCCAGACTCTTCCAGATCTGCCAGTCAGCCAGACTCTTCCAGATCTGCCAGTCAGCCAGACTCTTCCAGATCTGCCAGTCAACCAGACTCTTCCAGATCTGCCAGTCAACCAGACTCTTCCAGATCTGCCAGTCAACCAGACTCTTCCAGATCTGCCAGTCAGCCAGACTCTTCCAGATCTGCCAGTCAACCAGACTCTTCCAGATCTGCCAGTCAGCCAGACTCTTCCAGATTTGCCAGTCAACCAGACTCTTCCAGATCTGCCAGTCAACCAGACTCTTCCAGAGCTGTCAGTCAACCAGACCCTTCCAGATCTGCCAGTCAGCCAGGATCCGCCGGTCAGCCAGGATCCACCAGTCAGCCAGGATCTGCCAGATCTGATAGTCAGCCAGGATCCGCCAGTCAACCAGGATCTGCCGGATTCAACTGCCTGGCTGGGCTTCATCTCGGTACTGGGCTTCTTCTCGGTACTGGGCTTCTTCTCGGCACTGGGCTTCTTCTCAGTGCTGGGCTTCCCCTCAGTCCCGAGCTGCCCCTCAGTCCTGAGCTGCCCCTCAGTCCTGAGCTACCCCTCAGTCCCGAGATACCCCTCAGTCCCGAGCTGCCTCAGTCCCGAGCTGCCCCTCAGTCACGAGCTGCTCCTCTGTTATGTAGGTTTCTGGGTGAGGACTATTCGGCCATGGTCGGCAGCGAGGGTGGATCATCCCAGGACGCGAAGGGGAGGAACAATGACATTTATGAAGTGGGGTCCATGTCCGGAGCCGGAACCGCCACCATGGACAGACGCCCACCCGGACCCTCCCTATGGTTTTGAGGTGCGTTCGGGAGTCCGCACCTTAGGGGGGGGTTCTGTCACGCCTTGGTCTTAGTATTTTGTGTTTTAGTTAATTAGTTGGTCAGGCCAGGGTGTGACATGGGTTTATTGTTTGTTGTATTTAGTGGGGTTTTTTAGTTATTGGGATTGTAGCTGATTAGGGGTGTGTGTTTCATAGGTTTGGCTGCCTGAGGCGGTTCTCAATCAGAGTCAGGTGATTCTCGTTGTCTCTGATTGGGAACCGTATTTAGGTAGCCTGGGTTTCGCTTTGTATTTCGTGGGTGATTGTTCCTGTCTCTGTGTTAGTTTCACCAGTCAGGCTGTAATAGGTTTCACATTCCGTTTTGTTGTTTTGTATTTATTCGTTATTTCATGTATAGTTTCGTTATTTGTTTTCAATAATAAACATGAGTAACAAACACGCTGCGTTTCGGTCCGACTCTCTTTCGACAAACGAAGAACGTCGTTACAGTGTTGCTGCAAAGAAACCACTACTAAATGACACCAATAATAAGAAGAGACTTGCATGGGCCAAGAAACACGAGCAATGAACATTAGACTGGTGGAAATCTGTCCTTTGGTCTGATGAGTCCAAATTTAAGATCTTTGATTCCAACCGTCTTTGTCTTTGTAAGACGTAGAGTAGGTGAACGGATGATCTCGGCATGTGTGGTTCACGCCGTGAAGCATGGAGGAGGAGGTGTGATGCTTCTATGCTGGTAACACTGTCTGTAATTTATTTAGAATTCAAGGGACACTTAACCAGCATGGCTACCACAGCAATCTGCAACAATACGCCATCTCATCTGGTTTGCGCTTAGTGGAAATATCATTTGTTTTTCAACAGGACAATGACCCAACACACCTCCAGGCTGTGTAAGTGCTATTTGACCAAGGAGGAGAGTGATGGAGTGGTACAGGTACAAAGTATGTGTTTCCACAGTAAAACGAGTCCTATATCGACATAACCTGAAATGCCGCTGAGCAAGGAAGAAGCCACTGCTCCAAAACCGCCATTAAAAAAACAGACTACGGTTTGCAACTGCACATGGGGACAAAGATCATACTTTTTGGAGCAATGTCCTCTAGTCTGATGAAACAAAAATATAACTTTTTGGCCATAATGATCATTATTATGTTTGGAGGAAAAAATTGGAGGCTTGCAAGCCGAAGAACCCCATCACAACAGTGAAGCACAGGGGTGGCAGCATCATGTTGTGGGGGTGCTTTGCTGCAGGAGGGACTGGTGCACTTCACAAAATAGATGGCATTGTGAGGGAGGAAAATTATGTGGATATATTGAAGCAACATCTCTGGACATCAGTCAGGAAGTTAAAGCTTGGTCGCAAATGGGTCTTCCAAATGAACAATGACCCCAAGCATACTTCCAAAGTTGTGGCAAAATGGCTTAAGGACAACAAAGTCAAGGTATTGGAGTGGCCATCACAAAGCCCTGACCTCAATCCTATAGAACATTTGTTGGCAGAACTGAAAAAGCGTGTGCGAGCAAGGAGGCCTATAAACCTGAGTCAGTTACTCCAGCTCTGTCAGGAGGAATGGGCCAAAAATCACCCAACTTATTGTGGGAAGCTTGTGGAAGGCTACCCGAAACATTTGACCCAAGTTAAACAATTTAAAGTCAATGCTACCAAATACTAATTGATTGTATGTAAACTTCTGACCCACTGGGAATGTGATGAAAGATAGAAAATCTGAAATAAATCATTGTCTCTCCTATTATTCTGACATTTCACATTCTTAAAATAAAGTGATGATCCTAACTGACCTAAAACAGAAAATCTTCGCTAGGATTAAATGTCAGGAATTGTGAAAAACTGAGTTTAAATGTATTTGGCTCAGGCGTTTGTAAACTTCCGACTTCAACTGTATATATATGTGTATATAGATATATATATATATATATATATATATATATATATATATATATATATATGTGTATATATATATGTGTATATATATATATATGTGTGTGTATATATATATGTGTGTGTATATATATATGTGTGTATATATATATATATATATATATATATATATATATATATATATATATATATATATATATGTGTATATATATGTATATATGTATATATATATATATATATATATATATATATATATATATATATATATATATATATATATATATATATATATATATATATAGCTCAGAAAACTTTGGGGGCCAAATGAGAGGCCATATCAGTGGGATTAATTGAAGGCCATATGTGTTGATCTTTGAGGTGTAATGAAGGGTAATGTACTGTACTGTAGGGACTAATGAAGGGTAATGTGCTTAGTGCTGAGCGATTAACCAACATTTTGGTTATTTGTAGGATTTCATAAAACTAATTGACCGATGTCTGTTAAAATATTTGAATTCCATTTAGTTATTTTTTTTCTGTGAGCTGAATGCGCAATGTCTCTAAAGATAAATCAGATCAAGCACAAACTGTGCAATGTAGTAGGGAATTGTAGTTTCCAACCGGCCAATGTTCTACATTGTTTAGTGAATTAATGGTGGTAATTAACTACAATGACCATAATCAATTGTAACCAGTCGGTGTGTAGCAGTCATGGATAGGGAGAGAATAATGATTGAGAGGGATAGAGAGCAGTTGCTTGGCGAGGTATCTCTACCTGTAAATACATGATCTAAGTGATTTGATGGTTGGTTTTCAGCAGTCATAAAAGTGTCCGTTATTTACTTTGAAAAACTACAAAAATTTTGATTTTCAGACCGCATAGCCAGCAGCTCTATAGAGGGAGATGTTGATTTGGGATTAAATAATCAGTCATAAAATAAAACTAATGTATTATACACAACTGAAATATTTTATTAAAGTAGAGTAATGTAAATAAATTATGGTTAATAAGTGATAAGCTGTAATGGTAGTCACTGCCATCATGAGACTTTTTCATTGTTTTATTCTGTGTTTTTACAGCATTCAACCCGCATAATGCATAATGCATTTCATGTAAAAACAAATAATTGAAACTGAAATCAAAGACTGTGATATAAAAAATAAAAAAATTGAACCGGAACTGAACCGACCTCAAAAAGCACTAATCACTGTACTGTTGGTACTAATAAAGGGTAATGTACTATACTGACTGACTAATGAAGGGCAATGTACTGTAGGGATTAATGGAGGGTATTGTACTGTAGGGACTAATGAAGGGTAATGTACTGTAGAGAGTAATGAAGGGTAATGTACTGTATTGTAGAGACTAATGAAGGGTAATGTGCTGTACTGTAGAGACTAGGTGGATACCTAGTCAGTTGTACAACTGAATGCATTCACCTGAAATGTGTCTTCCGCATTTAACCCAACCCCTGTGAATCAGAGAGGTGCGGGGGGCTGCCTTAATCGTCATCCATGTCATCGGCGCCTGGGGAACAGTGGGTTAACTGCCTTGCTCAGGGGCAGAACAACATATTTTTACCTTGTCAGCTCAGGGATTCGATCTAGCAACCTTTCGGTTACTGGCCCAACGCTAACCACTAGAGACTAATGAAGGGTCATGTTCTGTAGTTAAAACATCTGTCATCTGACCACACTATGATTTTATCATGGGGTCATGATTACTGCTCTGAGCTGCTGAGTATACAGACACCAACTTACTTAGTCACCTGCAGGAATTAAGTAAGTGCCCTTGCAGACTTTTGCACTAAAATACATTACTTTCCATTTTGTAACCCTCAAATTGCTACTTAGGTCAACTACTCTAAATAACCAGGTACAAATACACTTGGCTTTACAAAACCAAGATATGCCAAGTTGAAAGTAATTGGAAAATTGCACAAACACAAACGCATGTCCATATTTAGTAAGGCATAGAGTTTTGGCTCTCAGGCATTGGAAAGTAATCGGCTGACTACCTACTTTCATTACCTTGGGCTCTCTCAGGCCATTCGATCCCCACTGCTGCTTCCCTTCCCCAGACAGCTGGACTCTGGGTTATGGGAGCCTGGTGGGGCAGCCATTAATTAGAAGTAGAGGGTAACCCTCTAAAAGATATAGATCTCGGAGAAAAAAGCAGAGCCATAACATTTTGTTTTTAATTGCCCAGATTAAAATGTTCTTCGGTGCTTGTCACCCTTTTCCTGTCTAGGATTATTTACTCAATTTTCCACTGCTGAATATCACATTAGACCTTTTGAAAAGCTTTGCCCAGTTTCACTTGCATATCTCCAAGCTTATTAAAGGGTTGGTCATAAGTTCTTGTTTTTATTAAAGGGTTTCTCATTTAAAAATAAAAAAATTTACCGCCCAACTATTCAGTCTCCGGCTGCTGTAGGTGGCTGCAATCTGTTTTCAAGGGCATGACGTAGGCAAATTAAATCAGTGTGGTCTTTCGTGAGAAGTTACAAGTAGAGCTTTTCATTTATAAACTAAGATTACAAGTAATAGACTGTGGGAGGAACATGTGTGAAGCTGAGGCTCTCTGTGGAGTGTGAATGTGGGTATTGTCCAAGCTGCAACCGGAGAAATAGCCAACCAATTAGTTACCAGCCCAGTTTTGGGCACTTTCTGTGTTAAAATAATCTCAAAAGTTCGCCCCACCTCTCTTATACGTAAACTTCACACTTTATCAAGATCTCCACTGTGGAACTATTTCAAGGTGGTCATTGCGAATTTAGTGTTCTGTTTTTGGGTCTAAAGAGCTGCTATGTGCAAAGTGGGACTATGATCGCCATTCTGTCTTCAGTCTCCAACTCTATCAAACAACCTGGATTTCTAATCAGCCTTAAATAGCAGTATGTGGATCTTGAGTCAAGCTGTGTACCAATATGGCCTGCGCAGATAAAACTGTAATTTACTCCAAACATCCAGCTGTCCGTTTCAACAGATGTGACTACAAAGGGGCCCGGAGCAGCCTCCGTCATAAGACCTCACAGCTGTGGAGAGAACTTTAAAAAAGATTTGGCCTGTCTGTCAACGGGCTGGTGTTGAGCCAGACAGAGGTTTAGGCTTGTCTTCCAGTGTTTGTAAGACACGTCTCGAAACTCCCATTCTCCTCCTAACCTATTACGTCTACTGTGAAACAATAATTATCTTTGATATCTACTCATTTTGACGGCTAATGCAGAAATTAAGGCAAATCTGGCCCACCAACAATGGCAGTGGTTGTTTTACTTTTCTGGATAATTAGACCGCCTTTGATTTAGCCAACAAGCTACAGATCTCAGCTTTGATAGTGTCCCACAAAATATATGTGTAATTGTGAGGGCTGGTTACAGTTCGCAGGCTGTCGCTTTCACTCCCAGCAGAAGTATTTTTGGAAAGACTATGAAAACGTTCAACTTTTCATTCGTATCTAACAGCTTAACGCTGTCAGAAAGATGAGCATAATTGTTATTCAATGGATGAGTCTTAAATACAAAAGAAGCCATTGATAAGATAGCAGCTTGTGCTTCTCTGTGATGGTTGGCACACAGGTGATGTCATGTCTAAGTGCAGACCCAGGGGTCAAGGGTCAGATTCCAAGGGGTCAAGCTGTTGCCTGCACACAAATATAAATCCTGTAGTGAAAGTATTAGTGAGGCGGTTGGAGCGACACCTGATCTTCTTTTTGAAGAGGCCAGACATGAGTGTCTGCACTAATTAGAGGCTTGCTCAAATTGTTGAGGGACAGGGACCATTTGTAACCGGAGCAGAGCCCCTGTGTGGCATACAGATGCAGGATCTTAATTTGAGCCAATATTCTACAATAGCAAATATAACACTGCTGCAACAAAAGCAAATTATTATAATTACTGGATGGTTTTTGTAGGGGTTATAATGGAAAATCTGTCATTTCAAAGTAGAAATTACAAACAGCAGAAGCCTTTTTAAACCTTAAATACACTATAAGTTTTACAAGTTCTTCTGCAACAGGGTGATCAAATAAAGATCCTACGTCTGTACGATTCAGTCACTGGAATGGCAAGAGCAGAAGTGTCGAAAGAGTTCAATTTAGATTTGGTGTGTCTCATTTCCACACAAATGCACATGCTCACACGCTCTCACACACACGCTGACAGGGTGTGTGTAGAAGAATACCTCATCACCTCGGCTAACGTTCAACAAATTGCGTTTAATGTTCAAATGACGTTTGTTTCTCTCAGGACCATGCCTTTAAACTGAGCGATTTGTTACAGAGATTTATAGATTATGCCCCTTTATTACTCCAAGTAATGCAAATCCTGCAGTGGCCCCCACTTCTAAAGCCCTGTTTGAGCCTGTGTGTTTCATATGTCTTACCCAGAGGTATGTGTTTCTGAGCCCTAACAAAAAAAAAATGCTTGCCTGTATTCATGTGAATTTAATGTGAATCAATCAATATTTCAGAGCTCTTAGGCTGCCATAGCAATACTGTGCTATGCAATACTGTCACAAGCATTAACATCTGCTAACCATGTGTATGTGACCTATAGAATTTGATTTGATTTGATTTTGCCTGGAATACCTAGAGGGTTTGCAGGCAATCCAATGGTTCAACCCAGATTCCCTCAAACTCATTCTGATTGTTCTATCCAAATGCCCCCCATCATAGTTTTTGGATGCCAATTTGAGGAATCCCTAATACATAGCTACAGGCATCCCATTAAAATAAAAATGTATTGATATTTCCTCAAACTGTGTACATCAAGTGTATGAACATGGTCCCTGTAAACTTGCCAAATATTCTATATCTGTCCACTAGAAAGATGTGAAAAAAATAAAGAGCCAGGTTTACAATCTGTCCATGTTACCAACAGCTCTACAGTGTACCCTCAAGGCAACAGTTGGACTGAAGTCAAAGATAGACTCATCAAGTTGTAAAAGTGATACTGCATGGCATTTTCACAAGCTTCACAGTTGGACTGCCCTGCATTAGAACTCTTCCCATGTGCTTGAAAGAGAGAGAGGAACAGAAAGCGATGGAAAGTCATCTGATAAGTTCGGAAGAGTTAAAGTGTCTCAAGAACTCTGGAAACAGAAACATGAATATGCCAGTAGCCATCTCCACCCAGTTACACATGCCTGCTGTCAGGTTGGGCGGTATCTGGTTGGGCCATCCGATAGCGTCCGCGGATGTTTTGCCATGCTTCAGCAGGACGCACTAACAAAGGGCCACTCCTGGTCCCATGCTGTGATGGACAGAGGACCCGAGGGGAAGTACATATCCTCTGGGGTAGATGGGTGAGATTTCCTCTTCCCCTGGTAGGGAGTCAAAGGTTTTAGTCATTCTGTCAATCAAATCTCAGTGATCTTTACCATTGATTTTGTCTTCGACACTAGCCATAGTGGTTAATATGTTATAAGACATAGTCAGTATATGACTGACACAATTCACAGAAGGATGCCTTTTGTAGACTAAAACCAACACAAATACACTCACCTACAAACTGCAAACACACATCTACAGTATAACACACACACAAGACAGTGCCATGACTCAGCCAGCTTGCAGTCCTCTGTCATCCCTTCCTCACCAGCCGTCACAGTAGCATCAGTGACCTCTCCAGGGATTTCAGGTGTCAAAGCCGTCACGCTTCATGTTTAGTCTCATACAGGAGCATATGCCCGGCAGATTGAATCGTTACAGAAGGTAGTGGTCCCAAATTATTTTTTAATGGCACGAAAAAATCCCATGCCGTGTTTCAGCGACTTTTTGTCTGACCGACTTTAAACCCAAAGGCAATAAATATCCCAAAGCAAGGCCTGGAATTTACTGCACCTGTACTAACCACCCCTAAGATGTAATAAGCAACAGATGTGCAAGCCATTGCTTTGGCCTGAAAGCAGGAAGAAAAAACAAGAATTCATTGTTGGGTATTGTTTCATCACCTGAGCAAAGCGGCTTGGACACGGTTGTTTAGGGACTCATAGCGACTTTTGATTAGCGGGTAACACGGGTAAAATAAAAACTGTTTTGATTCAGTGCCCTGATGGTTCTCGTGTTGTTTTATAGGAAGGGAAATAACTGCCATGGCCACTTAGGCTTGACGTCGGAGACCGAAGCGAGACAGTTGATGGCGCAGGTGGCACGGTGTTGAATTGTCCGATTTTTGCTGTTCCATGTGAAAATGATATTTTGTCCTCTTAACAGGCGTGACCCTCATGTCAATGCAATCCATAGCAATTAGATACAGTTTACCTCTAACCAGTGCCAACTGGAATGGAGAATTATTACACTAACCTCTGAGAACCTTCCATTAAACTTGGAGTAGAATGCGAACCGTTTTGTGGGAGTTGAGGTGTTTTGTGGTCTGACATGAATAGTGCTGGTCTATTAGGGGAACAAAAGTTATGTCTGACGTATATTACACCACATTTCTGTTAGATAAGCTCATTGCTACAGGGTTTCTGTAATGTGACACATTTATGATATAACAATGAAAACATGATAATTTTGTAATGTTACAGCAAAGCCAGAGGAAGTTGTGTTATTCCACTGTGATAGGACACATACAGCAAGCCCACAGGCTGCCATTTCATATTGTGTGTGTGTATGTTTGTGTGTTTGTGTGTTTGCATATGTATGTGCATGCTCCTGAGTGTGATTGAGCATTCATGCATGAGTGTTGTGGAATATGACTGTTGGTAATTGTGGATGTGGGCGTCCCTCTATGTCTCTCAATGTGTTCATGTGAGCACTCACTCACTGTCATCTGTTTTGGGCATGGAAAGGTTAATGTTTAACAGCGGTAGCATAGATCAGAATGGTTTACCCAGTAACGTGTGAACAAAGCACAATGGTAGCACTGTATAGGCCTATTTTTTCAAACTCATATCCTCCCTTAATCGTGGTTACACTTTCCTCGCAGGAGAAAAAATAAAAGTGGGTCAAGGAAAAGTCAGGTTTGAGGTAATTCTCTCCGGGGACAACCCTCAGATCATTATGTGACATTGGTTAACCTGGAGAGTGAGGTCATCTGGAAGTCTGGATTTCACCCAGCAAAAGACAGACCTAGAGGACCACAGTGTTTCCCCTAGCAGTGGTGGCAAAGTTAGCGTTGGGTGAAGGGGGTGTGGCACGGTTTTCGAGACCCTCCTCTTGGCCACAGAGACAATGTTGCTATTTTAAAGCAAATTGTCTGCAATTTTACACTTTGGGACAGAGAGAACATTTTACAGTTTCAAAGAACATTTCCTACAATTATACACATTTGGCATGACTTATGTTTTGTTCTTATGCTATCTGAGTGACTCAATCAATATAATAAAATCAATGGGGACCCCATGCCATGCCATTTTTGAAATTTTAGATTCTTACTCTGTCTAGTTCTTATTTTGGTGATTATTCTCAAAGATGATTGGAAAATATATATTTTTGATATTTTAGTCTTTTTTAAGTTTACACTGAAAACATTTGACCATCTAGCTCTGGTGCCACGTTGCTAAATGCACATAGGGAAAACACTGGACCATGTGGCTAAACAAGGGTCAGTTAATGGAAAAGTTGAAAGGGCGACGTATGAAAGTTGTATTATTTCTGAGAAAGTAATGAAAATGGAGGTTGAATGTAGGTATGTAAAAGAAAGGTTTGTAATCTCATACTGTACTGTAAGCAAAAAAAGGGTTTGTTCAAGTGGAATCTGGCAATAAACTACATAGTATCAACAAAATTGGTCTAGTTCATATTTTAACACAAAGACCCATGACAGAAGAGATATGCATACATATATCCTCTTCCTCATGTATTATAGTAAAGACACACTGTAACTGTACCATCAGTGGGTTATCGCCAAATGCATCCCATGACATTTTCACATGCAAATAGAACTTGATTTGTATGGTATATCAGACTGTGGTTTTTAAAAGTTCAACATGCAACATAATATACTTTTTTGTTTTGTGGATAGAGTAGCATATCACTTTTTCTCCCCATGTGTCTAAAACCCTTTTCATCAAGGCCTAACCTCTATTTTCTATATCCATTTCCCCCCCTTTCTCAACGACAGTGAGGCCAGATTTTCCTTTGACATTTCTACCCTTAATTACAGTCTTATTAAACAGGCATTCCATTCAGCGTTTAACAGATTTTTTCCCAGAGGAATTATGTTTGGGAATGGTTCCCAAATGCACATGTCTATTTATAATTGTACCAAGTATGTTTTTCATGGGGTTGGTTGTTCGCTCAACCTACATTAAAACCATGTGTATCCTACTATGCTTACTGTGCCACATGCCCACATCTACTGTATATCTAAGGTTGTGTGTTAAAGGACACATATTTTCCCATTAATCATTATGTACTTTATGAGCCTCTGTGTTCCCCACACTGTAATATAATAGGAAGGTAATTAAAGACATGCCATTGTGATGGAAGGCCTAGGCTTAATAGTATTAAAGGGCCTATCCACTTGTTGCTTCTATAGCCGTTAGAGGCCCTGCCAGCCAATGAATAGCAAGCGAGCAGTCAATCAATTGGGCCCGGTGCTGCCGTTACTTGCACCGCCAGATGAAAAGAGCTATCAAACTTTTTATGGACATCAAAGACATCAAAGAAAAGTTGGCTGAAGCAACAAGTATGATCGGTTTATCTCTGACTGAGAACATAGTGTTTTGTCTTCTGGAAGAGGTGTATATGAGGTGTACAGCCATGAAATACTGCCTGAAGGGTAATAGACCATTTTGTGTGGGATGATGTTGCACAAAAAATGCAATTTTTCTATCTCCGGGGGAGTGCAAGAATCATCTTGCCGCAACAGCTCCTTTTCCCAAACAAGTTGGCTTTTCCTTTTTCTCACTGTGGTTGGTGTTGGAAGCAAAGATTTTTCGAAGCAGTTTGATTGAGAAATGTTTTGACGTGCTACCGTGTTATTATTTGTGTCGCTCTCTCCTAGCTGGCCTGCCACCAAACCTAAATAAAAACATCAAAGTCTTTTGGACAGAGCCTGATGTAGGTGTTATCTCACCAAGTGGTGTCATCATCATTATACATCTCATATTTGTGATCGACAGTGCAGTATTTTGTGCCAGAGGAACGGACTGTGGCTGTCATCTACACAGATATTGTTGTAAACCTGTATTAAAGTGGATCAAAGCTAGTTGGATCTTGGATCAGACTCTTACACACAGTGTCTCTCTCTCGACCACTCCCTCGGTCAGCAATGTTGTCTTTGGACTCTCCTAACATGATTTTGGGGTTGACATTGAATCATTCTTTGAGATTGTCCAGAGCCAGCGCAGTCGGCACTCGTGGCAAACTTAGCATGGCCTGTGTTTTTGTTTCTATCAAAAGCAAATGAGCAGGACATGAATCACACTTGCCAGACATGAGGCACTCTCCTCTCTTAAAAATATACGGCAAAATAAAGAGTAATTCAACTCAATGTGCCCTAAAGTGCAAATGCCTCCACATACAGTGCCACAAAATGGTTACACATCCATTTAATCCACTAAGAAACTTCCAATGGCACGTTCCTTCAGCAAGACTATTAACGCCCTGCTATTTCCCCTGTAAGAGCTATCTGTGGGGTCTCACTGACACCAGCAGAAACGGCTGTGTTACCGATGCAGAATGTATCATTCCTTGTCAAATCATACTAGGACAGCAAGATGTATGATTTGTGACTCTTGGATATGTTCACATCATGGTGCTGTCTGTCTCCCTCTGGCTTTACCTGACTCTTGATTAGAAAATTTTAATTCTATCCTGCACAATTGAAATCCAATTGTTCATCAGGAAAAGCTTTCCTTCCTCTTATTTCCCAAGGCTGTCTGTTTATAAATCTGTTTGTGACATCATAACACTGTTTCCTAGGAGATTGGTTCAGCTCGCTATTGTTGTCTTGATGGGGTCTCAGGTGGGACGCAGTCAGTATATTATGGACCGGTGGGGCAGCAAACAGAGAGACAGTTTATAGGCAGTGTATTCTCCTGGAGGTGACAGGTCCTGATGGAGAGGGGAACGTAGGGGTGCGGCGGGAGGGGTTTGATTTAAGACCCCTTGGCCGCAGGTCCCGGGGGCAACCGGCGTAGGGAGCTTGTTAAAAACCCACAGCGCCGCCTTCCATTTTAATGGCCCCCGTGTCCAACAAACTTCCTTCCAGGAGTTTATGGAGACGAGATGCGGCATCACAGCTGACAGCGGCAAGAGATTTGCGGAAATTATAGTGTCTGTGTTAGAAAGGTGCTTTGAGGTTGTTGTTGTTATTTTCTGCTCTGGTTGTAAAAATTCACTCAAATACTCTGCCCCTACAGGGAAGGACACAGGTGCTGCTTGTAACAACACTTCATCTTTTGTCAAACGGGAGAGTGTTCAAGCAAAATTTTACTTGACTAAATAAATAATCTAATAGATATATGTTGATATTCTCTGTTTAGGCAGGGGCAGTGGACAAATGCTTTACTATACCGCAGGGCAAACTAGAACAAACATTGGCCCACTCAAATACAATATGAAGGTCCTTATCATAAGTCACCCTGCTTCAGTGTTTGTAATCAATGTTGTAGCAGTATTTCTACTAACAAAAGTAGATAAAAGAATACAATTTACTGTGATTTCCCTTGTCAGATTGAGACTATAGTGAGCATTACTGTACATTGCAAACAGGCCTTACATGTTCAATGTTTCTTCCCTTGTTACCTACTTGGGCCGCTACTGGCCCGAACCAACTTGTTGTGAGTAAAAACTTAGTGTGTGTTGATGCCTTCAAGGATAATTTCATTATCCACAGCAACTCTCTGAAACAGTTGGCTGTGTCAGCAGAACGTAAAACTGTGGTCTCCGCATTTCAATAAAGAGGTCTCATAACCATTCATTAAGTTATACTTTTATTACTCCCATGTATTACTTTTTAAATTTTATCCGGCTCTGACGATCAATATTCCATAAAAAAGCTATTTAGCTGGTAGCCTCTATGTAATAAAGGATTCATTATCTGTTCGGTGTTCGCATATTTAGCATGGCAGAACAGTCAGTGCATTCTTCCTTTTTCCTCAGAGATATTCATTTTATTCATTTTCTCATGTCTTTCTTTCTCTGGTAATATTGTATTATATTGGAGATTTTTCTGTGGTAATATATTATATTGGAAGGTTTTTCTGTGGTAATGTATTATATAGGAGTTTTTTCTGTGGTAATGTATTATATTGGAGGTTTTTCTGTGGTAATGTATTATATTGGAGATTTTTCTGTGGTAATGTATTGTATTGGAGGTTTTTCTGTGGTAATGTATTACATTAGAAGTTTTTCTGTGGTAATGTATTATATTGGAGGTTTTGATGCTTCCACCCCATTGCACTTACCATTTACACATGAATACAAGGTTTATTATTTTAAGTATGGTATTTTACTATTCCAATAAATGGCCATCCAAAAACAGTTATTGCATATGCATTTTTTTATCTTACCTTCTGTATCAGTAGGTTTCTACCATGTGTCATGAAATGGCCAAAATCTTAAATAAAACCACAATTACAACCCCAGCAGGGATGAAGTTGACCATTACTGTTCATCTGTACACACTCGTCTTCTCTGAAACAACTCTTCTACCAATGTAAATATAACATAAAAGTAACATTCTCATTTCCCAACAATTTTTCCAAGGTGTCCAAGATTTCCAGCATGAGAAGATAATCACAGTCGTAGGAGAGGGAATGATCCACAGTCCAGACTTCCCATTTACCTACCCCAGGAGTACCGTGCTGGTCTGGAGACTGATGGCCTCCAGTGACAACATGAGAATCCACTTGTCCTTCGACGAGAGGTTCGGCCTGGAAGACTCAGAGGACGGAATATGCAAGTAAGATCATAAGCATAAAGACATATAACATATGCTTATGACTAGAGTTCGACCGATTAATCTGAATGGCCGTTTAATTAGGGCCGATTTCAAGTTTTCATAACAAACGTAATATTATTGGACACCGATTTGGACGATTATTATAATTTTTTTACACCTTTATGTAATCTTTATTTAACTAGGCAAGTCAGTTAGGAAAACATTCTTATTTTCAATGACGGCCTAGGAACGGTGGGTTAACTGCCTTGTTCAGGGACAGAAAAACAGATTTTTACCTTGTCAGCTCGGGGATTCAATCTTGCAACCTTACAGTTAACTAGTCCAACGCTCTAACCACCTGATGACATTGCACTCCATGAGGAGCCTAACTGTTACGCGAATGCAGTA